>NC_054551.1:33877151-33927151 GCF_017654505.1 Polyodon spathula | reverse complement strand
TGCACGGTATATGTAAGCTCACAATTGTATAAGAAAAGGGTTAGAATTAGGGTTAGATCATGCACAAAGATTTACACATTAAGTAGATTGCAGCTATGTATTGTAATTACAATATGTGTGAGACCATAGTTATACACAGTAATTAGAGATGCTTCATGTAAAGTGTTACCCAAAAAGGACTAGTAGTTATGGGTTAATCTCAACTGCTCAAGTGACTTCCTGGTAAAATAAAGGTTAATAAAAAAGGCATTTGTTCACAAATGAAGAACTATTACCCGATTTTTTATTATAGCGTTCAGAATGCATCCTGAAGTTAAAAATGCATGACAAGTATAAATTATTGAAAGTGCTATTAACACTAGTTGCACTTTACATGGTGTAAGTAAATAATAAAATCAACTCGTGCCTTTTTAATATTTATGTATTGTTTTTGGTAGTACATTGTCTTTCTTGAGAGACGTCATATACTGGTAGCTTTGTAAAAGTAAAAAGGTCACTTCGGCTTACAGGAACAACTTCATTAACACTACAGTATTTCATGTTGTTCACATAGCGGCAACACATTTTAAAACACAACCCTGATTGCTTTAAGCTAGAGAGTAAACCCGAGAACATTCCTCAACTTGCACATGGTAATGTTTACCACAAATAAGAGGAATTGTCTTATACGGATCATTGCATCCAGATAGTGCTCCCTCCTGCAACACTGTTGGTGCTCTGATAAATAAATAGCTATTGTAGGAACAGAAAGTTAGCTGTGTTGCAGGGGGAAGTGTAATCTGAAGACACTGTGATACTTGCACAACAAATATTTTTCCTGGAAAATGCTACGAATAAAATACAGCAAAGATAAGGGAAAGCCGCACTAGTGTGTAGCGTGGCATCAATTGCTGCTTTATTATTTAATCACACCTTAGAAATCCCATGCAATTCCTACACAGAATGTATATTGCTTGTCCGTGACTTATAATGTTGCATTATCCTTGCAAATTCAACAATTTGAAAATCTGACCAACTGAAATCAGAACTTTTACAAAGAGTGCGGTTTGCATTGTAATTCTCCAGTGCTACAGCTACTGTACAGTTCACACTGCAGTCATATTTATTTGAATTCCAATGTCTGCTGACATGAACCAGAAGGCTTTGTACTTTCCAGCATGCTTCAGTGGTGTTGTAGTTTCTAATTGTATGCATTTTATATAATGCAAAATTAAATGATATTCACAAACAGGATCTAAATAATGTAATATGATGGGGGAGGTCATTACAAAATTGCTTATGTGGAAAAAATATGCTTAATTAGAAATACATAATCCAATATGTTTTGTGGGGAAATCATCACACAGTGGCTTTCAATAAAACTATAAAAAACAAGGGGGTTAGGGGTATGAGGCAGCAGTATGCAAAGACACATTTGTCTGTTTCTCTGGTGTGTGGCACTGGCTATTTTTACAGTATTAATTGGGGTTCTGTGAAACTACAGTTGCCTACCATGTTGTCTATTCACCTTTAATTGCAATAGATTTCTTACTTAGCAAATAGCGGCACCTGGTGGCTGCAACAACCTGTGCATGAGCTGTCAGAAATTGTGTTGCAGTATTTCTCCAAAAGGGAATGTGTTCCTGTGCTGTACTTGGCGCACTTTCTTCCTGTGCATGTGCTATACACTGTATACCTGTTCTGTGCTTTCTTATCTGTCTCTGCTCATCTCTCCAGGCCGGTGGATCTCAGGCCTCCTCTAACAGTGATCCACCTGCAGAGCCCTCTGGTGATAGCCTCAGCCCTCAGGTCGGTAGCTAGAGAGCACAGGTCAGGGTAGGTATCTGTCCTCTCTCTTCTTCTCTTGGTGTTGGCTTGCTCTTCCCCTCGGCCAGTGACACTGCCTTCCCTTCCTCGGATTCTGCTTTATTTTCCCCTTTTTTGGTTTTTATTTTGTCCCGTTTTTAAACCCGCTTCTTCCACCTGCCACCCCTGCTTGCATGTCTGTGTTGAATTTGTTGAGCGCTGTGCTGGTATTTTTCAGTGTTCTGTGAATTGCCTAAATATTTGCAGTCATTTACTGGAATGGGGTTTGTATTCTGGAGGTGTCTGGAACAACTTATAATCAGTTCCCTGCTGTATCCGTAGCTGCACAGCTCTCAGTTGTAAGATGTGTAGGATTCCTAAAGGAATTGGCTAGTTTCTTTTGGTATTTCCACTGTTCAGCGTTTTACAGATTAAAGGCCTTGTACATTCAAATGTAGGCAGCAATGTGATTAACCTGCTCTGAAGAAATGTCAGTCCAAGGATCAGAAAGTAAAATCAATGAATTTTTAATATGCAAATCCATTAACTACCAAGATGCATTAATTATATACAGCTCTGGTGTTCTGATTTGCACTTTTAATGGTACCACTTTATTTTGGGGATCCGTAACACAATGTTTCTCTTATAGTAGAACACTTTGAATTGAAAAAGACACTTTATTGAAACATCTCTCCACCTTAACTTAGCAGCTTGTAATGTTTCTCTAGCACTTACCTAATAAATGTTAATTTTCTTGTCCAAAAGTATACCTTTTATTAACTTACAACAGCCGCCCATTATGATTGTTAGATTGTCTTCGCTTGTTAGTGTTCTGTAATGCGGCCAATAATGGTAAGCGTAATTAATTACAAGGTACATAATTATATATGCTTCTGGTGTGTGATAATTATGTCACCGTAACAAAAGGCAATTTGAAAGTAATAATTCCATGTGCCACTTGCGGTGCAGTATAATAACCACTCACATTCAAGGAGCTGCACATTGAGTCAGTGCATTTCTCTCAATAACCTTTTTGGTGGCACATATCACCTGCTGTCATGTGCACTGTTCTTTATTGAGAGGAAAGCTCTGTGACTGAAAAGGGGATTAAAAAGTCACAGGTGCCCTGAGTTAATCTGAGCCTCTATACCAGCACACTGACGTGGTGTTTTAGGGAAACTTGCTTTTTTTAATCAAAATCCTTTTCCTGTGCACTTATGTTTGTGCTTGATGCCAATAGGAAAAACGAAAGTTTATTTCAGTTCAGCTAATGCTAGCACGCCCTGTTCATTCGCACCCTAAAGCTGCAGTGATCTGCTATCAACAGCTATTAACAGCTGTCTGACAGAGAGCTGGTATAGTGCAGGCTGTAAAAGCATATGGCAGCAGAGACCTTCTTTCTCACGTCTCTCTGCAGTCTCTGCAGATTTTGCCAGGGCCACTCTGCCTTTATAGGTGGATCCCATGAAACACTACAAGGGCTTTTTTCAGTGCATCTCTTCATAACCCTCATAGTGTGGAGCCACAGGTAAGAGATACAAGAGCTAGTGGAGTGGCATTATGGGACAAATGGGAGCCACTCCCTGTTTTGCAATATAAAGGGCTGCCTTATATATGAGGCAGTATTGAATTACAAAAGCTATTGGGTCCATTGATTAAACGTTATATAAATCGTTCATGCTGTACATGTATTTTAAAATAATATGTTCCTATTTAAAAACATACAACTTCCTCTATTTAACAGGAGGAACATCAGAGCCCCCTGATGCTCACACTGTACAAATGCTGTCATTTGTCCCGCTATATATATATGTGTGTGTGTGTGTGTGTGTGTGTGTCATTTTGAAAATTGTCAAATTCGATTTTGACATGAGATGGTGCAGTCCAGCACTGATGGTGTGATATGTTCAATCCATGTTTCCAAGTGCTCTCCACACTCCACATGTCCATATCTTTAGCTTAATGTTCCACATACTTTCCCGTCTAAAAGCACAGCTCAGCTGCTAAACTACCCTGCTAATTACAGTGTTAGGGGTCAGATAAACTTGGAGACAAGCAATGAAATTTCTCAGATAACTGATGCTGGAGATGGAGACAGATTGTAAAAGAAGAACAAATCAGTGTTACACGTGGCACAAATGGGTCATTACACAGCATGGGCTGATAGCCAGGTTTGTATCACTGATGTTCATTTATTGCCAGTACCCCGAGAAGAAATACAGCTTTTAACAGTTTTAAAGACATGCATTGCTCTCGGTGGCCTAGTCTTGTTGACCTGTTTGTAGACATGTTTCATATTGGATGGGTCTAAGTGATATAAGTGTGGGAAGAGCCTTGCCCTTAGTTTTGCTTGTTCTTTCTTTCTCTCCTTCTCTCTTTGTCTCCTTCTCTCTAATGTTGTACCAAAAGGAGGTGCAGTAGTTTTTGTTTTCCGTGCTACACATGGACTTTATTGTTCTGTTTTGTTTTATTGTTGCTGTGTGTCATGTATGTTCTATGCAGAAGTGGGCTGTACTAACGGTATCTTTATTGTCCACAGGAGAAAGATCCTCTCTATGCCCAGATTAACAAATTGAAGAAATAAGTATTGTGGAATAGCCAGCTCGCTAGTGCTCTACAAGACCTTCCCTGCCAGATTTTTGGATTTTAAGGCTCCGTCACTCTGTATTCTGCAATGCTGATGCAGATGGATTTGCTTCTCTGGATTGGTTTTCTCAATGCAGCCACCAGTTCAAAAGAACTTGCCAACTGCTGCATAAATATAATTAAGGCACGGGGGGGAGCCAGACAGCACTGTTTTGTGTTACTCAAATGATTCCCTTTTTTAGAAGAAACAAAAATGAGTTGTCATTTGTTGTCACATTTTGAGCATCATTCACGATGGGCAGTTATCTTTGCTGAAGACTAATTACTGCAGTGTCTATGTTCAAATACATGGGGAATGGATACATGGGCAGAAAATAAGAAAGAAATCCATCACTTTAGACTACAAATCATTGTATCACAATATCACTATCAAGGCGGAATATTCATCATAAATGAAAGTTGTATTTTTTTTTTAAATTGAAACACAATTCGAGCGTGAACTGCCATTGGAGTGAAAATGAAATGTCTCCTGGTTCAAGTGGAATAAGATATTACATGCATTATTCGGATGACCCTGTTCCACTTTTAGAGAAATGCTCAATGTGCTATTTTAATGAAGAAATGCTAATTCTTTTTTTTTTTTTTGGGTTTGATTTTCTGCTGCTTGAGTGCTACGCAGAAAAGACTTAATCTGTGCAGCCCTTATTGGAAGACACAATGAATAATTTGCCAAATAACTCTTAATTCAGAGATTGAAGGGAGACGAGTTATCTTTGCAACTAGACAATGAGGCATGGATTTTGCTACGATTTTATGATTGAACTGTTCCTTCTCTATAGCTTTTGTACAATACTAATAAAAATGAAATTGAAATGGAATTTTTATTTTATAAGTCAATTCTGCTGTTGGAGTCAACTCTCTGTGTGTTTTAGGGTAAAATGGCTTTAAGGCATCTGAACTTTGATTTGCCAAATTTATTTTGTAAATATTATTGTTTACAAGTCATTCTCTCACCAGGACTCTTACACTGTAAAGCAGGCAGCACTAAATGATGCAACATTAGCAGTGATCAAAACCACAGCATGATCCTTAAGTGCTAATAATTAGGAGTGCCAAATTATCAAGATGCTGTCATGATGCTGTCTTGCTGCTTACAGTATGTTTTACCAAAAGGCTTTCTGTCCATTTGAAGTACAATACTGAGGCTATGCATGTACTGTGTGTCTGTCAAGCATGTGAATACAAGTTACATTCAGTGAACCACACACATCCTTAGAGAAAGTGCGATACCATCAGCGCTCACCTACTGCTGAAACACAGCGTATAGAAAGAACAAGTTAATTTACGAGATCAGGAAGTATGTACATGTGCAAGGCCAGATAAGATGTTTTACAGTCAGAGGACTGGCATTAGGACCCACAGAGAACCTGGGGACCTGAAGTCCATACCTCTCAATGAACTGTCAAACCCTGAAAAGCCAATATCTTAATTTAGCTGTCGTGGATTAGAAACACCTTTTCCCAAAGAAGATAAGAAATTTCTAAAACACACTCACATGCATTTTGACTAGGAATGGTCAAAAAGTGAATTTTAGAGACAGCTGATTCTTATGTGGGAGATGGTCAGGGTGCTGAGTAGATCAGTGCTTGTAATCGTTGCCACCTTACTGCCATGATCTCGCTGGGGGTTCATTAAAGCATTCCATGGTGAACTACAATGCATTCCCCCAGATCGCCACCAGGGACTGCGGAATAGTGTTTTATGTGTGAGAAATGCAGGGACCTACACAGTTGCTGCTGGACTTTTGAAATAGTCCGTATATAGGGATTCAACAGAGCGGTCACTGCAGATTGCTAGTCCTTCAATACAGGATTTTCTGTGTTTCTCTCCTAATTCCTCAGAGGTACTCAGCGATGCCGTGGCTAGTAATAGGAAAGCAGCGAGTAAATCTCTGTGCTTGTTGATGGTATGCCATTATCAGTTTCTGCTAATGAACGGCTTCATTAATGCTGAGCAGCCATCCATATTTCATTACGGGTGTCCCAAGTCGCTGTATTTACGGGATTGATTTGAATAGAAATACACATGACCGCCCATAAAACTGTGGACCATCATGCTTTCCATCTTTCAGTCTCATTGTTTATTTATTGGTGTGTTTTAGCAGGAGTGTTTTACTCGTCATCTCAAGCCTCTGCTGCATCACCCCGGCAGGCTAGAAAGCATTCATTAAATTAACTTGCCGAGCATGGCGAGGGACTGGAAAGAATTTCAAAATGCAAGGCAAGGCTGGAGTTCCTTGGTTGAAAATACAGACTGTGCTGCATTTTATGATGCAGTTTGGATTAAATAAATTGGAGAAACAAATGAAAGCAACACTTGCTGGGAAGCACATTTGGAATCTGTGATCACCCTGAGGGCAAGTAATAACGCGTTTAGTGCAATAATGATCATTTTAATTGCTGCTAATTTGTTTTGAAGCCAAGATGCAACAGTCTTAAACAGTATAACTCTTATGATGAAGACTGTGAGTATATTTCACTGTGCATAAATCATACCCCTCTGTTCAAGGTCTTTCCATAGCACTCGGAGCATTGCTTGTATCATAATGCAGTATATTCATGTGCTGCTGCAGTAGATCTATCCTGTAAGGGACAATACCCAGTCACAGCTGCTTCTGTTTGTTCATGGTCCATAGCACTGGCTGCTCAGGTGACTTGGTCAATTTTGTTTGTGAAATTACCAGGGCAGAGTAACAGCCTTTGTAGTCATTGGGCCAGTTCTCTGCAGCCAGAAGGCTGTGCTCGGGTTTCAAGTACAGTAGATACAGTGTGATTCTTTGGGAAGGCAATCCTATGATACCTGGCAGCGCAGGGCTCTCTGATTGGCTAGGAGGCACCAAACAGGTACTAGCCAGAGCAGTTCCAACTCTTCATCTGCAAGTCACATGCCTCATCCTGTAACTTAATCCCAACATTCAAGTCAGATTGCAAAATTGTTAATCAATATTCTACAGGATTTAGTACAACCAATTTTAAATAGTCAACAGATTTTTAAAATATATTATAATTTTTATATTAATCCGACTTTTAAAACAAATTGAGCAGTATAAATAGGTCATTATTCTGCTGTTCCTGTTACCAAAATGCAAGTCTGCCACCCCTATACAAAACTTGAGTGCAGTATCACTACAATAAAATAGCGGATGCCAGATTTTACACACAATATGGTACTTTGAAATCCAGTAAAAGTGCTGTGTAATAAACTAGCACTGTGTAAGAGAATCAAGCTACAGAGTCCAAATTAATTTTGTATAGCAGTACAGATTATAATTTCAAAACGCTCATGAACCTGGGAGAACGAACAGACAGACAGACAAAAAGACAGACAGACAGAAAGACAGGCAGACAGACAGACAGACAGACAGACAGTTGGTCCCCAGAGACAGGCTGTCAGTTGGTCCCCAGTTCTCATAAAAAGATACATTTAGAAAGACAGACAGAGGGCTGTCCTACAGGAAGGTGAATTTGTAATGATGTCAACTATAGGATCTTTTGGTAGGACTGTTTCTAAAAGGACATGCTTTAGATGGGAAAATGATGTTTTGTAGAGGTTTGTCTCCTTTTTCTAATGCCCTTTTTGCATAATTTTTTTGCTCATTGTTTTATGGTGAGCGTTCTGTTTTATTTCATATTATGTTCGCGACTAAGAACATTTAAATGAGGGAAAGAAATGAGGAACCTAACTGTTTGAGTACATTTCTAGACCTATTTTAACTTTACCTCAGCTAACAGTTTGTTAATGTAAAATGACACATTATTTTTAACTTTATGAATACTACATTCTACCGTGAATTTTTAAAAGATGTTTTTTTTCTTTTGGTTTCTGTAATCCACCATGTAATACTGTTATAAATAAACACACCCTAAAAGCAGTTCTGGAAGCAGATTTGGTTATTTGAGCACAAAAACAGAAGAAAACTATTATATAACATCTATAACAGTGTTGCTTAAGGTTAGGACAATTATGAACAAGTAATGGTAACACTTCACATTAAGTCTCTATTTACTGTGTATTTACACAGTACTTACTTAGTAAATACATGTGTACTTACAATTACAATGTTATTATGCATAGTTACAATGTATTTCATGTGTAAATCCTTTTTGCACAATATATCTAAGGACACAATTGTATCAGCAAAGGGAGAGAGTTAGGGTTAAGGTTATATTGTGCAAAAAAGATGTTCCCTTGTCTCTCCAGTCAATGGGATAGAAGCCTAACCCCTATAGTTGAAACTGGTAATAGCCGTGTTCTGTGCATGATAAGCCTGTATGCTGGTTTGACACGTGATTCTCTGAAGTTGCTCCTGGACCTGGGGGACTGTGAGAGGTCTTAGTGGCCAGCCTGACGTTGAAACTACCTCTGCCTGGGTAAGCGTTAGAGAATGCCATGAATCCTCCTCCTAGCAGCTGGTGAGTTAATAATACTGGCATCTGCATACAACACATACTTCGACTTCAGAAAAGTCCTGTTCACTTCAGTGGGCTAAGATATCACTATAGAAATGGTTAAATAAACAATCCAAACAGATAATAGAAACACAGGGTTACACAAGGTAAGAGGATAACAGTACAGGCAGCTTCCAGTAAAGGCTTTTCAAACTTGGTTCACTGTCTGATAAGGTTTCTTTCCGCTTACACAGCACACTTACTGCAAATAAATATCTGACCGCATTGTCAATATTAGTTTGGTTTTCGTTTTTAGGCCTTTACACGAAGGAACATGTAGCCGCTTTGTGGCCTGGAACTTGGGGAGACTTCTTAATTTTTTATGTCAAACTGGGTCTCCCAGTCTCTTGGAATCAGGTTTCAAGCCACTGTTCCTGTAAAAATGTTTGTAAATTGGTGGTTATATAACTGTACCAGATTACAGTTTGATAACATTTTAATTTTCAATTATAAATGCTTTTTAAACAAAAAGCAGCCTTGAATAAAGATTTTCATTTCATCAAAATAAATAAATAAATAAAATACAGTCCCCCAAGAACAAACCCCAAAATTAGTTAATATGTCTCTACAAAAAAAACAAACATATTGATTATTTAACAATGTGCAAACATTACAGCCCTGTTTGGGATGAGCAGTGTAACAGACACATCTCTTCTACTGACTGACAGTGGATCACCATGAAAACATTTTCCACACTAAAGCTTATTTCAATGAAACATCTACTGCTGCTCCATTCTTTTCTTTTCTTCATACATCTAACAGCTGGGTGGTAAGTACTGTGTAATATTTTAATACTGAAATGACATATACTCCGCACCGTATTAAATATGGTCTTTATCACTGTCTTGATAATAACGTAAGGAAAATACATGACTGTTCCCTTCTGTAGCGTCTACTGCTTTATACTGTGTGTATACAGTCCATAAGAAAACTTGCTTTGGTGAAAAGAGTAAACAGTTCTAATACCAGGATTACAACATAAATTCGTATTGATTGCTACAGGTGTAATGTTATGATGTTGTTGTTGTTGGTTTTTTTATGATTTTTGTAGCCCTTAATAAAATTAAAAAGCCAGGCACACATGCATAACGAACAGAAGTAGAACACCACAGGAAAAGCAGCTAATAGGTTGGAACTCATGGGTATGTGCGGCCATTATTTTAAAATGTAACCTTGTTTCTTCATATTGAATGTAGTGAGCTCACTTCCATTCACTTTTTAGCTGGAGGGGAAAGTTAAGGGAAATTAATGGAATGAATGAGGAGAAGTATTTATGATGCGTTAATTAATTAAAAATATTCATGGTTCCAATTAAAAATTGCTCCACCTTTTCACTTTCAATGGTATGAACTTAAAAAGCTGCATGACATGAAATTACACTCACATTATGAAGTCACTTCTTCAGCTTATTGCGTGTCAAATACCACACTGACTTCAATCATTTTTTTTTGGGGGGGGGGGGGGGGGGTGTTTTGGCCCGTGATAAGATTATATGATATACTATTTATAACTTAAGGACAAAATTCTAACTCTAAACCTAACACTAACCCCACGGACCCTAACCCTAACCCTTTTCTGAAACAATTGTGTACTTGCAGATATTGTGCAAAAAGTACAAAGTACATTGTAACCATGTAGAGGCACAATGTTACCCAACATTTATAATAATTCAGTGTTATTAAACACACTTGCAATACTCCACTGTTATCCATAACTATAAAACATTCAGAAATACAAACACAAAAACAAGGTAATAAATTGAGCGGTGAATGTTTTGAATGGAAGTCTTTGTAAGTGTCTTTTAGTGTCACACTGTCCTGTTACTGTGGGCTGTGCTGCTCCATTGCTGTATGTTCTGAATTGTAGCAGCAACTCGGCTTGGAACTGCACCCTTCCCAGGAGGCGATCGAGCCGGGCTGCCTCGAGCCCCCCAGAGCCCCTGGACTGCCAGCTCTCTGCCTGGACTGCCTGGAGCCAGTGCGACCCCTGCCAGAAAAAAAGGGTGAGTGAATGAGTTGCGAGGACTTGAGCAGTGGGGGGTCAGTCCCCTTTGCACTGCAGCAATCCCCCATAGCAACAAAGCTGTTCATTCTATCGCCATTGCATCTAACCTACTGTGCGATATTCAACAACTGATAACAATCTTGTTCAGGTTTTTGAGGACTGGCATACCTTAACTATTATTTACACACTATGCCTCACCCTCACTTAACCTTTAAGCCAACGGGGTCATCATTTTGGCTCAGTGAAACTGTTAACAAAGCAACAATTCCTTGGGGTCAAAAAATTACACATATTAGGAACTTTTGTGTCTTTTTGGCTTAGAAGTCTGTTGAAGTGTCTAATCTTTATTCCACTGAGGCTGCTATCCATCCTTTAACATTCTTCTTCTTCTTCTTCTTCTTCTTCTTCTTTCTTCTTCTTCTTCTTCTTCTTCTTCTTCTACAGTACAGGTATGCAAAGCTTGAGCAGCCGTCCCAGTTTGGAGGTGAGCTGTGCAGTTACTATGGCCGAGATGTGGAACCCTGCAGCACTGCCTCTGTCTGTCGAAACAGCAGAAGATGTGAAGGCTTTGTCTGTGCCACAACAGGTAGAAATAACATGCATATTACATATTAAATCTGGCTATTTAAGTAAAAATTAAGGAATTTGTGAACAGGCACCCAAAAAAAAACACAGTACCCGACCATTGTGAAAGTAACCGGAAGATCACTAGACATATATTTAAATCGTAATCTCTAAATTGCTGGGTGCATTTCTTACAGACAGGTGCATTCCTCAAAGATTACTTTGCAATGAAGACGATGACTGTGGGGATAAGTCTGATGAGCAAAACTGTAAGAAGCTATACCCGGCCTGTAAGACTGAGACAGAGGAATACTGGGGTGTGGAGAACCTTGGCAGAGGGTGAGTCCATTGGCAGATCTGTCTGCAAGTTGTAATGGATCTCCTCCTAGCAGATGATGAGTTACTAATACATTCTCATAAGACACGTTCTTACCTCTCTGATGACAGAGTTTGCTCTTTAGTGGAATGCTTCTGTATGCACACATTTCAAATAAATGAAAGCAGCCTCAGAGGCAGGCATGATTTTATTTTTAGCAACACTGATAAGAGTCTTCAGCTGTTCTGTAATGTTGGGCAATGCAGGTTTTTATTATTATTTGTATTAGAAGTAGCAGTGGTACAATTCTCCCTCATTAATTCACAATTAGATTATTAATGAAAATGGTTGATACAGCAAGTTGTTATGCATTATTCTTCACTGTATAAGGGCACGTTCTTAATGAACTGCTACAAATTATTTGATGCATAAATCAGTGAAATAAATAGGGAGATCACTGCACTAGCAGTATTATTATTATTATTATTATTATTATTATACAGTGTGCATTTACCAAGGTGAACCGTTGATATGTTTTTGCCATGTTTCTATTTTTACTATTTTTATTTTATTTGTATTCTGCTGTACTTCACTTTTTGTATCCAGTATACTATTCTGTATATAATGTATTCCTCTTTCTGTTTTGTATTTACCTTGACATTATTACATTTGTATTTTCTCCAGGATAAATATATTGAACAGTAATTTGGAAGGTGTGGTATTTGATAACAGATACTATGCAGGCAGCTGCTTACCGCATTATATATACAATACAAGATTCAGAAAACCATATAATCTGCAAACCTATCTCCTAGAGGTAAGTGGAGATTTCAATAAAAAAAAATAAAAAATCTAACCATATTCTTTGGGGATGGTTCCACCTCTGGTCCAAAGACCACAAAATAGACCAATAATATATCACAGCGATCACCAAAACAAAAGGGAGTTTGTTTTGATGTAAAATACTGATTTTATTAATGATAAAGTATTCTGAAGACATGTGCAGCATAACTCAGTGTAATAATATTTGCATGCCCATGAACAAAGTCTGTTTATGATTTGTTAATGTTCATTTTTGTTTTTCTTTCCTTAGACTGTAGGGAAGTATGACTTTCTACTGAATGAATATGAATCGTATTCCAGTTATGAGAAAGATACATTCCGGTCACACAGTTCTCAGACGAGCGTGGGCATTAGTATTACATTGCCTGGCATTTTTGAGTTTGGATTCAACTACAACGACAACAGGTTCAAGAAGTTTATACAAAAAACTCGGCGTTTTTCAGGCACTGTAAGTATTTCTACAAGGAACGCATGTGGTTTTATGTTAAACCACAAAAAAGAAATACCTGTCTTTCTAATAATTATTATGAATTATTTAAAATGTCATTTCGAGATTTTGATTTGCTGTGCAAATCCAAGAAGTCGTGATTTTAGATCTTGATACTGATTATTAGATTAACTGTGATATAAAATCACTGGCTTTCAAGACCTGAAAAGTATTCTCTTTGTGCCCCAAGAACTCACTTTGACCTTAGATCAAATCATCTAAATAGCAAGGATATTTTAGACCTTCCAATACCTGATCAAATTGTCAACTGAATAAATAGTATCTTATTCGCCCTTCAATAAACAATAAGTCCAGTGATAGGCAAGGAAAGGATTTATATCCTACCTCAATACATTACGTCCCGGCTGTGTGCCAGCGTCCGCCTCCTCCTCCCCAGCCTCCACCTGCTTTTTGGCTTTGTCTAACGGGGGAGGGCAGCAATCCTGCCCCACTACCCATGGCTTTCCTGTGGTCAGCCTCTTTACTAGTCTGAAAACTAATTTTTGGGCAGGTGTGCGTCGAAACGCGAGGCCAAAGGCGAAAGAATGTAATGTAAAATATGTATAATGTAGTAGTGTTGTCCAGTCTGGTTTCATAATTTAATCCACTTTCGCATGATATTCCTTTCCTGACACAAATTTCTTTCAATTTCCACTTACACCCAAACAAGAGACTTTTTAGGTCTTGAAAGCTAGATTTAACCCAATAAACAGTATCAAATAACCAGAATCCATTATCACTTCATTTAATAATTTAAAGAAAAAAAAAATACAGATGAACTGTTTTGAAAGTAAATTAATGAAAAATAAAAAAGAACAGCAACAACAATGTCTTTTCAGAAAAGCAGTTTTGTCAGAGCTAATTCGAGGCTGGAGGTAGCTCGCTACAGTCTGAAATCAAGGGGCCTTGTGCTCCATCACGAGTTCTTTCAGAGGGTTAAGAGCCTGCCTCTGGAGTACGTCTATGGAGAGTATAGGGAGATCTTCAAGGACTATGGGACCCATTACATTACTGAAGCCACCTTAGGGGGGATTTATGAATATACTGTTATTTTAGACCAGAAGATCATGGAGGAGTCAGGTAAGAAGCTGAATTGTTTTACTCAATACTCACCCATAGCTACATAACGCTCAACAAGGATGCTAAGATAACACGAGAAACTCAATCAACTTTAAAGCATTGGCTTATTACTATTTATATTGAACACATGTTCACTACCTAACTCAAACCTGCCAAGCCTTATTATTAGAAGAATGTTCCTCAAGGAATAGTTACCTTGTTATCAATATCAGTCTCGCTGAGTCACTCAGAACTGTGCAGTCCAATTATCAGCAAATGCAGACTTGAAACAATTACCTACGAAGGAAAGACGAGACATTTAAATATGGCTTTGGGAGGTATCTGGCATTTACAGTTTGAACTGTCAAAATCTATTGAAAGCCTCATGCCTTGAGGAATCCTGCGAAACGAGGTGCTATCGCAAACAATCAAGAATGCCACACTGACCACATCCCTGCTGATATCTGGAGCTCTGCGCTAGGGAATCTCAAGACGTCTATGTGTAAAATTAGGATGAGTAAAACAAAATGCTGGGGTTTAAATCTCCTTCACTTGTTGCAAAGGAAAGAAGGTACAACTAAGTGTGCAAGTACTGTCAAGTTACTACATATTTTGACAGAAGGAAAACACTCAAGCACTTTGGAAAGTAACCAAAAACATTAATTTCATACAGTATATCAAAAATGAAACCCCAAAAAACAAAGTTTTACATAAAACTCAAAAATAGCTAAAAATAAGCATCGAAAAATACAATTAAGAAAACCCGAAAAACAAAAGCCCTAATTATAATATATGCAAGGTTTGACATGTCGGTGTTGCTTGTTTTTTGTAGGGTACACCCTGAATGATGCAAAAACCTGCATCAACGCAGGGATGAAAATGGGAGCTAACATCGAAGGAATATACATACACGGTGGAGTCAGCGGTGGCTTCTGTGACGGAATGCTAAAAGAAATTGGAGGTAAGAAAACTGGAAGTAAATGCACATCTGCTGGGTATAAATCTGGGTAAGGAACAGAAGAGGAACAGAAGAGTGTCGCCTATCATTCAGCTAGATGGAGATTGCAAAAATAAAAAGGCTGACTGTGCAGTTATGTATAGCTAGTTGCATTATGCATGCTGGAGGAATGGTAGATTTTGCAATAACAACACACTCCAGGATGATCTCTTTGCTACACACCCTCCCTCTGGCCAGTGTTGTGGCTCCAGTAGCTCTTATTTCAGTTTAGTGCTCTTTGAATCAGGGTTGATCAATATCTAGAGAATATAAGTTTAGCAAACATTGGCTTGGCTAGGAATGTGTGTAGTCTGTTGTGTCACAATTGACTAATAGAACCACAGTAAAACATTCACTTTGTAAAAGCAATGTTTTTTACTGTAGAATCTTTGGACCTCCTTTTGCCGGGAAGAGGTTGACAATTTGTTTCATGGGTAAAAAGTTGAATTATTCAGGCTTTTTAAAGTCTATAAATGATTTTTTTTCTTTATTAAAATAGAAAAAAAATGTTTTTGAAATCTTAGTCACATTTTCAAGAAAAGCCACAAATTAGCTTTTTTTTTTGTTATGTTTTTTTTTTTGTCATCTCAGTCTGTATAAATATTCTATGACTGCCTTTTTGCGGTCAGGCCAGACAGCCTTGTGAATGCCTACAGCTATGATAAATTTCCACGTCTTATTTTTCACTCTAATGACTACAGAAATACTCTTAACAATGTGTGATGTGGTCACAGGTACAGTATATTAAAATGTGGATTTAGATCTTTATTACAGGGTATTTATATCAAGGCACCTTCCAGCCCCCTCTACACCACTTCTTGCCAAGGCTGTGATCAGGGAGAACAGTGGCCTGACAGAGTATAGCAGTACTAAACATACATGTAATAAATGGTAGGCAGATAAGCAAACAACAAGTAACCTGAAACAAGCTTCAGGGCTAACACAACTGTTTGTGCTTCTTTTGTATAAGATGATAAAGTGAAAAAGACCTTTGTTGAGGACTTTGTAGCCCTTGTTAAAGGAGGAGCGAGTGAATACGTCACGAGGATGGCTTACAAACAGCTTCCCACAGCAGACCTGATGCAGGAGTGGGGAGAGGCTGTCCAGTACAACCCTGAATTTATCGATTCCAAGGTCAGTGTGCAGGACAGTAAGCGCAGTCATTTATCTATCAGGGTTATCCAAATCAATGCTGTGGCAAAGTAATATATTAAAAGAATATTAATAGCTGCTGGTAATATTTTTTTTAACGCTATGCCAGCGAATGCTTCTGGTACTAACAAGTCCAGTGGTAATGTATATTTTTTTATTTTTCTTCTGATTGATTCAGAGGCACAGTGTGTAGGCTGCCCGTGAGAAATCTCTGCACTGCTGTCCCATTCAGAATACATGATTGATGTTCATTTCCTTGCAGACGGAACCTCTGTTCCAGCTGGTGACAGGGACAGATTTCGCAAATGGCAATTTAATCAGGAGAAACATGCAGCGGGCTCTGGAGGAGTACCTTGCTGAGTCCAGCTCCTGCCGCTGCTCCCAGTGCCGTAACAACGGGGTCGCGGTCCTGAAAGGTAGGATCTGCAATGCATTCATAATTCAAAGCCAATGGAGCTGCCTGTATCAGCAAGAACAGCTTTAATAAGAAGTATCTTTAAAGCAATATAATACAATACACATTCACTGCTATAGGCTGCGCTCTTATGCCAAGGCAACCCAGGGCGCTGCAGTTAAAATATTAAAGATCACTAATGAGCTTTTGGTTCTAATCTATTCAAACAATGAAAAAGCCTTTTCAAAAAGAAATTTTTTAAACAGAAAAATTCTCCTGTATGACAGTGTTTTGTTGAGTTTTGAAGCTTATGCCGGCTAATCAATACAATCGAACAGTACATTTTCTCTAAACTTTAAGCAGTTTCCATGCTGTGTTCTTCTGCTGGCTGTCTGTAAAGCTCTACAATGAGTAAGTCGAAGAATGATTAAAGTTAAAGCAAAGAGTGTACAATGTATTAGGTGAGAGAGCCGGGTCGATTACCAGATTTTTGGTCGGTAACCAGTGATATACAAACAGTAGGCACGTGTGTGTGAAAATGTTAGACCACTTTGTGCTTTAATTAGGTGTCTTAAACAACTTCTAAAAAGTCATGCATTTGTGGCTGTGTGTTTCTTTTCTCTTTGTATTTTAAAAAATTGCATGTGTGGCCTGTTGAAGTTATCAATTACATTAGACAATCACGAATGTGCCTATTTTTATAATTTTACAAGGTTTTCAGTTCCAGTGGTTTAATTTCATAAGCACAACCAATCAAAACAACAGAAGCAATGGGGTGTGCTAAGGAATTTGTACACTGCTGTAAGTCCCACTTTTTGATAAAAGGGTGTTTGGGGGACTTACAATTCGAACCCTGAGTGCTGGAAACAGATTGTACAGATTGCACCAATGGGACCTGTCTTCTTGTTTTTCAAAGGCACGAGGTGTGAATGTGTGTGTCCAGTGGGGTTTAAAGGAGACGCCTGTGAGATCACTCACAGAACAGGTAAGCATGACCCTCAGAAGCCTCTTTCTGCCTGTACACAATTGCATATTGCACAAGAGTGTGGAATGAGAGAGAGACAGAGAGAATGCACCATAGCTTGATTGATATAGAGACATTCGTTTGAAACATACATGTGGAATCTGTTAACAGGGCACATCAAAGAAGTACTACTGCACATGCAAAAAAAAATGGTTTAGTTTTCATAGTAGTCTGTTAGTAAATACATATACTTACACATAGTTACAGTGCTATTATGCGTAGTTACAATGTACTTCATGTGTACATCTTTTTGCACAATATATAAGTACACATGTATTTTCAATGTAAGTACTATTTAAATAGTTATTAGAGACAATTAATGTAAAGTGTTACCAATTAGGGTTAGGTTAGGAATAAGGTTAGGTTTAGGGTTAATATTAGGGTTAGAGTCAGGGTTAGGGTTAGGGTAAGGGTTAGGGATAAGGTTAGGGATAGGGTCAGGGTTAGGGATAGGGGTAGGGTTAGGCTTAGGGATAAGGTTAGGATTAGGGTCAGGGATAAGGTTAGGGTTAGGGTTATGGATAAGGTTAGGGTTAGGGATAAGGTTAGATTTAGGGATAAGTTTAGGGTTTGGGATAAGTTTAGGGTCAGGGTTAACCTGGTCTTTCCTGGCTACTGCCATCTGTGTGCCCTTGACTCAGATCCCTCTAGTGTTGCAGTCAGTGTGGATGGGAGCTGGAGCTGCTGGTCACCGTGGTCCTCTTGTACAAACCAGGAGAAGAGAAGAACCCGCCAGTGCACTCACCCTCCTCCGCACAGCGGTGGAAGCCCATGCTCAGGGATCGATGTTGAATCAACACCTTGCAAGTGAATGGCAGGAAACATTCATCCTGTCTGCTAGTATCATTCAACAAATAAAACTGTTTTCTTTAGACAAATACGTGTTGGCGCTTGTGTTTATTGCTTGTAGTAGTTACTTGTTGGCACTGTAGTTGCCATTTAATAATAGTTATTATATGCACCGAAAGCACACTTTTTGGTTCAAATAAGTTATATTGGTAGAGACACAGGATCACGATGGTCATGGCCTCAGTTAACGCATGTAGCTTCAGAGTTGAATGTGTCCATGAAATATTACATTATGATCACGCTGAAAGAACACTCCTGGGACATGTACTACATGCAGTAGCACTTTACACTAACTATCTTGAATCACTGTGTATTTATATCTTTTTGCATGATATATGTAAGTGCACAATTGTATCAGAAAAGGGTTCAATTTAGTGTTATATCATGCAAAAAGCACACATGTATGTACTATGTAAATATCCAGTAATTAGAGACTTGATGTAAGGTTTTACCCTATATATTGTGATGCCAACAAGGCTACAATGGAAATGTCTTGTTCTTAGTTTTCAGGCAGACGGGTGCTTTAAAATGTGCACACGTACAGGCCAGAATGTTTGTTCAATTGATATGGACTGAAGTACTTCTGAAGGGCTCAAGTTTTTAAAAATCAAACATCAAACAGTTCATGCTGGGCAGTTTTCTTCTCATGACAATACATAGAGTAACCCCTTATAAAAGTTTGTATTTTTGCCCAGTGACTTTGCAGTTTTTCCCCAAGTTTTCCCATGGTTAAGCTATGCATGTACAATAGGTTATCCTGGTTTCCCTTGCTTTTTAATAAGCCTTACTATACCCCTCTGTGCTTTACAATGTTTCCCTAGGCTTTACCAGACCTCTCTGTGCTTTACAATGTTTCCCTGTGCTTTACCAGACCTCTCTGTGCTTTACAATGCTTCCCTATGCTTTACCATGCTTTCACTATACTTTATTACACTCTGCAATGCATTTACTATGGAAAACTTTTGTAAGAAAAAACGCAGCAAGACTCACATTTTAATGATTAAATAGATGTAGTGTTTAGATGTCTTTAACATCAATTGAATAGACTCCACTGTTTTTTGATTACGTTGCAAAGATCCACCCAACCTTCACCTTAAAGCTCGGGGCACCATCCTGCACACAGACAAAAGAATAAAAACATTAGCAATAAACTCCCCAAAATCAAAATTTAACCACTATTTCACTATTATAAGAAGCAGTTAGCATGATGCAGTCTGTGTTATTATGGATGAGGTAAGTCATTTATGTACCACGCTAAAAAAAAAAAAAAAAAGCACGTATAGTTTTGGTTTTAAACTTTTAATACCTTCCCAGCTTTATATTTAATCAGAAACCATCATTAATACACCTTTGAAAAAACAAAAGAGACAGACGGGGTTGCAAGCGTGTTTTGTAACGTCAATATATTTTTATCCATTTACATTTTTGAAAGCTCTTTCTCAAATGATGCTGATGTAAGGGCAGTGATATTTCAGATCTCTAGTGTAGAAATTCAGTTTGCTGTAAGCGTGTAGTTCATTACGAGAGCAGCGAGGTTCGGACCAGAGGTCATATTGGACTGCCGGGGTACAGATTAGAGGGTGTCGACAGACAGAGTGAGTAAAAATAACCTCAATATTGTGGGCACCCACATGGAATATAATAACTGAGCAATTCCATTTACCATCACTGGAACAAGCTGTTCAGTGTGCCTGTGCTTCATTACCCTAAATGCTTACATGGTGTGTGGAGGTTTAATAAAAAGTAAGAGTCTGGGCTGCTGAATAAACCTGTCTCTTTTGTGCTAAAGCTGGTTCATTCCAAATTTGTGAAGGTAAGCCAACATTTTCCTTAGTGAGAGCTGAGAAATAAATCTTCCCAGCGTTTCTTTTTTTTTTTTTTTTTGCTTTGTTTTTTGCTGTTCTTGGCTTCTAGCCTTTCTTTCTTTTCATGTGAGCTCAAGGCAATGCCCTCAATGTTAGTGATTTGTATTCTATGCAGGTCTAAAAAGAAGAAGGAGGAGGAGGAGGAGAACATAACATATTGGAAGCAGTGAAGTAGGCATGGCCCCCGCACAGCTTTCTGTCAACGGGATTGGCACTTAGTTGCTTAGACACTTAATCGTTGAATTATCTCGACTCGTGAGATAGACCGAAAAATAAATAAATTTCTCTAAGAATATAATATAGAATAATAATATATAAGAATAATATAATTTTAAGTAATAAATTAATAATAATTGTAAACATTTCACGATAACATTTTCCCCCAATAAACGAACCTTAGTAATCCTTTATAAATCCTACTATCGTATTATTATTATATTATTTATTATTATTATTATTATTATTATTATTATTATTATTATTATTATTATTATTAATATAATAATATAGTTGTTGTTGTTGTTGTTGTTCATTTAGACTTGTGACTGGAGAGTTTCTATTCATTCTGTGCTCTTACCAGCTATCCTGGTCTCCTTGCAAGCCATCCCTGCACACCCCTGGGGACAAATACACTTGCATTTGCTTCCGCTCAGGAGAGGCATCCCGTTGTGCTGGCAGGGGCCACAGAGGCACCGGCTGAACTCCATCTGATAACCCGTCCACGCTCTTTTCATATTGTCTATACATCAATAGAGCCTACATTACTGAAACGAAGGAGCTTGTATATTGGAAGAATCTGGGGCAAAGAAATAGGAAAGAGTTACAAAGGGTTACATTCCTTGGGTAACAATTTATATTATGTGTCTCTAATTACTGCATATTTACATAGTAGCTACTTAGTAAATACATGTGTACTTACACAAAATTACAATGTTATTATGCATAGTTGCAAGGTATATGTAAGTACACAATTGTATCAGAAAAGGGTTAGGATGAGGGTTAGGGTTGAAGTTAAGGTTATATCATGCAAAAATATTTAGTACATTGTAACTATGCATAATAACAATTTGTAATTATGTACACATGTATTTACTCAGTAAATACTATGTAAATGCACAGTAATTAGGGACACTTAATGTGCTGCAAAGTGTTACCCAATATCCTACACTTATTCTCAAATGTTATTCATTACTTAGTCAAGGGATCTCATGCATTTTGGAGGGTTGCGACAGCAACAAAACAGCTATGACGCAGTGTATACCAGCTTACCTCAAAATCAATCAAGTCAGGGCTGTGTTTTAAGGACTTCCCCCAGTGCAGCTAGATTTTTTCATCAAACACTCCTAACAATCCAAGCCAAGATAAGCCAAGGCATCCACCTATAATACAAGATAAGTGAAGCACAAAAAAAGACAAAACATGTTAGATTACATATAAAAATGTAAGAATCACTTGCAGCTGCCACTGTTTCTCTTGTCTTCTGCTTTCAGAGTAATGTTACCTCTACAGACACACCCCAGTGCAGCACTAATACAGCATCATTGACTAAAGTTACACCTGCTCAAGCTTTTCCTTATACCACATAGAAAAATGCTGTGATTTATTACAGTGCCATGCATGAATTATGCACAAAAAAAACAAAAGATATGAAGAAGATGTTTCTTGATTATAAAATAACAAAGAATTAAAATGCAGATAGTGGAAGAATAAAGTAAAAATGCAATTGGTACAACAAAGTCAAAGTCTATGCTCAAGGATCGTGATAATGTCCTTTCATTCTAGGATTTGTTTATATTTCTCATATAGCTGCAGTAAATATCTCCTGCATATCTGATTATTTCCAAAGAGGCTGTTTCCTTGTCCTTGTTGTTTTTGTGTAGGTCATTGTTTGCATTATTGGGTCTTCTTCTGAAAAAACTCCCCAAAACGGGATTTTAAAAAGTCAGGTCTAGGGTTGTGCAGCTGTAATTTCCATCCCCTCTGTAACACTGATTTAATATAGAGATGTTCCATTTACTTACTCAACATATCCACAGTTCCAGAGGTGACAGAAATTATAGCTGCACAGCCCAAATGATAATTTCTAATACAACCTGACTTAAAAAATGCAGTTTTAGGAGTGTGGCAGGGATGAGGCCTGCCCCTGTAAAGTATATGTTTTGTGTTTGATTTGCACATAAGAATGTTTTGTTTTTTTGTTTTTTGATTAGATATGGCAGGGCTGGGATATTAGCCTCTCCTCGCTGTCTAATTGAAAGGAAAGTGCAGCAGGTGTCAATTGAAGAATTGACAACCAATTAACACTGCTCACCTACTTTAAAAAAAAAAAGCCAGTCCTTTGTTCTTCTGTGTTCTTCTTGTGTTTGTTCCTGTCCTTGTGTACCAGTGAGACGGTTCATGCCAAGGTGGACAGCCAAGGAGAGTGAACTGGATGGACCAACACAATTATCACTGCATGTGTAACAGGGATAATTGCATTAACTTTAGGGTAGGGGTTAATTTAGGAGATTTTTTAGTTGTCCCCCCCCCCCACTGTGTTTTGTTTTGACTTTTTGCCATGTAAGTGTGTGTATATATCCTTCCGCACTAGGGATGCCATTGCTGGTACCCTTGTGGCAGCCACCAACCACTGCAACTGCCTGCAACCCCTTGTAAATAAATAAAAACTGGATGCCTGAGCACTGAAGCCTCTACAGCCCTCACATTTTCAAACCTCTGATGTGCTTATAGACCTTATTGTAGTTTTCTTTTGTTCCACTTATTATCATTCATATCACATCTTTTTGTACAGTTTGTACATCTTTTCAAACTTCACGGATACAGAGAAGCTCCCCACTGCTTCACTGGCGTGTCCCGTGTTCCCACACCCTGCAGGAACAAATTCAAGAGTGCAACCAAGCAGTGTGGGTAAGTGCAGCAGTGGAAAACAATTTATATACTGCCTCATACCTGTGAAGCTTCCTGTCAGGTTTTAAACAAAGGGAGACAGTGAAACATAGAGACAAGTGAACCTGGAGAAAAACAAACTCTGAGTGAACAGGCTTTTAGGACCCGATCTTACTGCAATGTTACGTACTGCAATTACTTTGTGAACACTGCAAAAATTCTGCCCACATTCTCCCGCTCTCACAATATGCAGAGAAGCAGGCAGATCAATGCATGGAGCCCACATTGGTTAATCAGATGTTTCCTTGTGCTTCGAGATATTTACAGTTCTGCCGTCACGTGGCGAACAAGAAGTCCAGAGTGATCATGGCACCAGATAACAGTCGACAGGAGTGGGGGTGTGGAGCCCTCGGGTCTTCCTGACAGTTCCATTCAACAATGATGTTAAAAGAGTCTAAATATAACTGGTTCTTGCAGCTGTGTAAATGTAACACCGTGAAGTACATTGTTGATATTTTCTATTGTTTAAGAATGCCTATCTGGTGCAGTAAGCATTGGCATCTTGTGGTTTAAGATACCCAATCAGTCATTGCACTGAATGTACAATTGATCAATAAAGAATGAAATATGTATTTCTTCTGAATGTGCATACTTTTTTCCTTGTTTATTTGTTAATTATCCGATGATGTACATATTCTTAATCTTTCTGAGTTCACTGATGAGGCTGAACGGAATAAGGTTGAGGCAAGGTGGAATTTCTATAAAGAGGCAAGTGTAAGAATGACCACTAGGGGCGTGCACCAGTATATTCCTGAAACAGTGGGTGCAGTGGAAAATGTGAAATCACTGTGCACACCTAGGGGCTATTTTTACATTGACCTCATTACAGAACACTGCCCCAAAGGTAAAATCTATTTTATTAAACATGCCACATATCCATGAGTGCAGAACCACTAAGAAAGCATCATTAATATTATATTACTAAGAAAGCATCATTAATATGATATTATTAAGAAAGCATCATTAATATGATATTATTAAGAAAGGATCATTAATATGATACCATTAGTCCAAAATAAAAATTAGCAGCACATTTACTAAAGAATTGTATCATTATAAAAATGAACAAATAGATTCCTTTACATTTATCCCAGCTTCTTGCCATAGCATTACAAGTTTTTTTTTAACAAGTCTGGTAAATAATCTCTATTTCAAAACTGCTCAACATGCAGAATTTATGGAAACCCCTGTATATTGTTTCCTGCCACATAACAGTGTTGGGGCAGCTGGTTTTGGCTATTGCCTGGACCATAACCTACCAGTACCATATCTTTATATATTCGTATACCTTTAACTTTAAAAATCCTTTTAAAAAAAGAAAGAAAGCAAGCTTTTCCAAAGTGAAATCAGTCCATAAACCTTAAATCACCCATACACAATGTACCATATACTGTAACACTCATTTTAACAGTGGAGTCATTTCCAAGGACTCACAAGGCGAGAAAAACAGTCTCTATAACAGCATTAATTTGGTAATCTGACAACATATATTATGCATGCCGATGAGAAGACACCAATCGTTAAAGTGCTTTAAAGCACCTTGTAATATGAGTTTAATAAGCACACATTCAAGAAAGCATGGCTAGCCTGTAATATATTTACATTCTGGGGACTATCCAATATAGTGTTATTGAAGACATCAGAACCGTACCACAATGTATTACGAGCTTCGACCAAAAGAAAATGATTAAACATATTAACAAAAAACAATGAGATGAGAAGTGTATTCCTCATTTAAAATAATGGAACCCGAGTAACAACCCTGCTGTATCAGAAGTGCACCGAAGGCACTAGCCCTTCAGTCAACAGCAGCAGAATCAGCACAGGGCGCAGTCAATCATTTGTGGAAGGCAAATACTTCTAAAATGGAGTTTACTTTTCCAGTAACACCGTTGTTTGGGATAAAGAGCAGTTAACCTTGAATCGGAAACTACATAGAGGGAGTAAACATAGTAAAGAGCAGAGTAAAAATCCTGCTAGAACACATTGAAACATGGTTCATTAGTTTAAAAGGACTTTTAACCCTAACCCTAGCAAATTAGATCAGTTTTGAATGTATTTTTTTATTATTATTAGTTTATATATTGGTCAGTAGTGTATGCATCAATGACATTTAATGAAAAATGACTAACAATCACCCATACACAATGTACCATATACTGTAACACTCATTTTAACAGTGGAGTCATTTCCAAGGACTCACAAGGCGAGAAAAACAGTCTCTATAACAGCATTAATTTGGTAATCTGACAACATATATTATGCATGCCGATGAGAAGACACCAATCGTTAAAGTGCTTTAAAGCACCTTGTAATATGAGTTTAATAAGCACACATTAAGCCTGTAATATATTTACATTCTGGGGACTATCCAAATAGTGTTATTGAAGACATAATAATAATAATAAACATAATGAGAAATAATAATAATAATCAGAATAATATAATAATAATAATAATAATAATTATGGTTAATAATTAGATCAGTTTTGAATGTATTTTTTTATTATTATTAGTTTATATATTGGTCAGTAGTTTACTTATTTAATGGCATATGATTTATGTATTTATGTATTTATGTATGTATTTATTTATTTATTTATACAAAAGATGTACCCAGTGAAAGGCCTCGTTTTCAAGGAATCCTGTTAGGCAATAAAACCATTACTTAGTCAGCAGACTACAAAACAGAACAACAGAAATAAGGCACATCTGTCTGTTAATGTGGACTAAAGGAAAACAATGGCAAGAGCCTCTAAGCAAAACACAATCTTTATAGCCAGAAAAGGAGAGCTTGTCAGATATCTTCTTCATACTTCAAACATAAAAGAGTTCCAAGTTTGAGAGAGCTGATAGTGAAAGATTGTTCTCCCAAACATGTACAAACCCCTGGGACTGCCAAACTAAGAGAATCCTGGGAGCATAAACTATAACACCCAGCAGCCATGGATGGATATCAATATCATCAATATGGATATAATATCCAATATTCATGGATGGATATCAATATCATCAATATGGATATAATATCCAATATTCATGGATGGATATCAATATCATCAATATGGATATAATATCCAATATTCATGGATGGATATAAATATCATCAATATAGATATAATATCCAATATTCATGGATGGATATCAATATCATCAATATGGATATAATATCCAATATTCATGGATGGATATAAATATCATCAATATAGATATAATATCCAATATTCATGGATGGATATCAATATCATCAATATGGCTATAATATCCAATATTCATGGATGGAGATGACATGGATTCTGGAAAGGTCAAGGGCAGCTATGACCCTGAATCGCTAACCAGTTTTCATAATTTTTCTGTTTAATATGAAGTTAAAATTATACCCAGTGTTCACAATATAGTAAATAACATTAATCTTGCAAACAACTGAGCAGGCATACTGTATATTGCACCTGTGCAAATTTAAACAATCACACGCTGTAACCCTTACTGTCCTTATTTTAGCACTGTATGTATGCTGTCAAAAACAGGTTTGAACCTCACGGGACTCTTAGGGTATAAATATATTTAAAAAGAAAAAAATAATCCTGTTTGCAGGTATACTCGGTAAAGGAATTCCTTTTTTAATGATATAACTTTCGACAAAAAAAACAACAACAAAAAAACTCAGGACTGAAAAGGTTACAAGACAAATTCATATGCCCATGTGGTCATGTGTCATGGAAAGTCATGGAAAGTATATACTCGGTTTTACAAGCTTAGTACAAACAATACTGTGCAACACATGCAGCACTGCATGTGTACTGCACAGCACAATGTCAGAGTATTTCAAATACAGTTTGCTTGTTAGGAGTATGAGAGGCCCTGGAAGGGTGCAGTACAGTAGTTGTGTTTATAGTGACACCTACTGGTACTTTCTTATTTGGGCATTGTTACAGAGTTAATGCTGGCACTCCTAGCACTGATTTCATTCTGAAGCAGGGCATTGTTCTTGATTAAGTTAAGTAGGTGCAGGCTTATACACTTCGTCATTAAGTGATGAGGTACAGGACAGGAATGGTTTGAATGAGTCTCTGACATAAGTAAGTCTGTTTTCATAATATCATATAAACACAACGGCACTGTTGTAAACATGCACAATTGTTCATTACTTACACGCACTGTTATTAAACAGGAGTATGCATTGTGTACACTGCTGTTGTGTAATAATAAGGAAATAGTAAATAGTAAAAAAAAAAAAAAAAAAAAAAAAAAAACATCGAAAACTATGACTGGAATCCAAATACCAATCATTTCCACAGAAAGGAACTGTTTTGTTTTTCTTCTCCAGCATTCTTATCTACAGATTGCACTTTATCGCTTGAACGAGTATGTGCACGTAGCTGTCTCTCACTCAGGTGAGCTCTTCGGGGGCGCGTACGAAAGGTATAGCACCGCTGGTTGAGGAAATAGTTGAAAATAAGTGTAACACAGTGTAACATATCTGCCATACATTTCTGGGAACAAAACAAAAAAAAATCTAATTTAAATGGCAATTACAATCTGAAGAAAATGTAAATCTATCCCTTTAAATTACTTCTGCACACACAAGACGTACATAATGGAACAGGTGAGTTATTGATCTGACAGTCTGAGAGCGTATCTGAATAAGCTTACACTGAAAGTGAAGGTTTGACGTGGGAATTTGTATTTGTTGTGCGTTCTTGTATAATCAAGCTGTGTTCTGTACATCGTACATTGTAAATACCAGCAGTATCAAACGCATAGTAACCTGCAGTATGATCGGTATTTCACCAGCAAAAGTGTTTTAACTGTTCTTTGTAGTATGAGGCTACTAAACCGTACTTCTAAATTCAGTCACAAGTCTTTATCATTTACTTTAACTAGTATACAGTAACAACAGTGCTTATTGGGGTTTAGCTAACCCGTCGCTGGTGTAAAATCTAAGTCGTGCAATGATGCTGGCTGGTGTGGGAAATTGAAATAGCTATGTATGTAAAGCTGTCTTTACAGTTAAAATGAATTTTAACTGTAAAGACAGCTCTCTCTCTCTCTCTCTCTCTCTCTCTCTCTCTCTCTCTCTCTCTCTCTCTCTCTCTCTCTCTCTAGATAGATAGATAGATAGATAGATAGATAGATAGATAGATAGATATAGGAGGCTGCGTGCTCCAGTAGTTAAAGAAACGGACTTGTAACCAGGAGGTCCCCGATTCAAATCACTGACTCATTGTGGGACCCTGAGCAAGTCACTTAACCTCCTTGTGCTCCATCTTGTCACGCTGTTGTAAGTGACTCTGCAGCTGATGCATAGTTCAAACACCATAGTCTTTGCAATGGTGGTCTACTATGAAAGACACTGTGTAAAAATGAAGATTATTAAGTGGTTAAGCTTGACTAGAATTTCCAATTAAGTTGGCAAAAAGTAATGCAGTTTCACCCATTTCAAAAACCAGGAATGGATCAAACTGCTATGCAATAGGAGTCTTACTTCCATCCCTGTAATTTGAATTCCCATTGCAATGCATTTTCAGCTATAAAGCTTTCAATGTGAGCTTTAGACATACCTTAGTTTTATAAAACAAAGCAATGCACATTTTGCACAGTACAGGTAACTGTACAGGTGTACGTTAATAGGAAAGCATAGAATAAATGCCTCAACTGCTACTCAAAATGGGAAACTAAAATGATTCCCTGTCCTTGTTAGATTTTAATGATTTAAATGTGTCTGTTCAATTAAATCAGGAGGAAGTGAAAGATTTTAAAACACTACAAGCCAGGTTCCAGAACAATTCTGATTTTCTGAAGAACAACAGCCTCTGGAACAGACCCCCTGTAGCAGTGAAATCAAAGGCGGTGAATCTGCCTGAGAAGCGTGTTCATCCTCCACCAGTGAAGAATACAGGAGGGGCTCTCTCTCCTAGTGCAGTCAGTGATGAAGTGAGTGAAACAGCTGGACCAGGCAGAAAGCATGCACTGCCTGTAAAATCCAGCACTCTGCTCTCCACCAGGCCACTACCAGATAAAACCATGTTAAACTGTACAGGAGCCGGCACATTTAAAGCAGGGGTGGTGGTGAGGGAGGAAGGAAAGGATGTACAGCCCTCAGCAGGCTTCAAGCACATTCGAAGGCTGTGGGAGAATACCTTATCCCAGCACATGGAGAGTCCGGATCTTGCTCAGCTGAACCATGGTGGATTTGTTAAGCCCTTCTCAAGACGCCACAGCACAGCATGGGAAGCAACGGGAAATGGATCATCATCAACAACTGGAAAACGCCAAGTGGAAAAGACGTCTTGCCAAACTTGCCAAACTAGAGACTTCCCCCCAGTGCCTCCTAAAGATTACATGGAGGGGCACCCCTGTCCAGTGAAGGAACAGACTGACATCTCTAAATGCCCTCCCCCTGTGCCTCCTAAAGATTACATGGATTCCTGTCCAGTGAAGGAACAGGCAGATTCCCCTTGGAAAGCCTCAGCTGTGTCTTTCCCTGCTGACACCAAACCTGCAGATGCAGACCTGGCCACTGACGGGTCACTCTATGGTATGTATCCCAAAAATAATCTTCTTTACTGAAAAACTGAAAATATTGAGCTTAATTAAAGTTATATATAATCCAGGGCTCGTAATGGAACGTGATTGGATATATATACTTAATAGGAAAACCTGGAACGCATCAATCTGCTATACAAAGGGAGTCTTATTTCCATCCCTGTTTATTGACGAAAGCGTTAACACCACCTTCTCTTCCTGCTTATTATACATGCCTTTATAGTACAGGGTTTGTCAAAAGCCAGGTAAAATAAACGTGCCTAAAGCTAAGAAAACCTGGCAGGCATCAATAGACCATGTGGAAGAGGGAACTATGGTTAGCCTCTGTTTGAAGGAGCTGCCAAGGGTTTGCAACTGAAGTGTGACATCTCATTCATGTTCATTTTTTTCAGAGGAGCAGCTATCTAACATTCTGGAGTGTAACGAAGCTCAGCAACCAGGTGGTGAATCCAGAGGCCACACTCCGAGGCGGAAAGCACTTCCCGATGTGCAGTCGCTAGGGACACCACCAAAGAAACCAATGAGGCCTGCACACGTGGATCTCAGCCAATTCCATAAGGCAACCAGAGCAACCAAAGCCCTGGGTGGTAATCTAATGGTTATTCTTTTGATGAACATAATGGGGAAGCTAATGATCTAGGAGCAGAGTCCCTTCTAAGCAGTGCACATTGCTAAGCAAACAAGCTGTGGATCAAAGTTCAAAGTCGGTTGCTCTGTACAGTTTTGTAATTTGTGATACATGATTTACTGATACAAATGCGATGTTACTGGTGATGTATAACTTTAACTTATCTTCCCTGCCCCTCTTTCTCGGTTCCTCTTTCAAAATTCTCTTCATGGTACACATGCTAACTGCCATGTAAACTTTTATCTCCTAGTATCCTTTCAGTTGTGGATATTAAAAAACTGTCCAGATGTGTGCACGATTGTAAAGACCCCTGTATGTGTGCTTAACCCCGTACCAATGCCAGTTACCAAGGTCACTGTATGCTGTGCTGTTGTGACTACTGTTTTATGTGAACTAAAAACTGGTAGTGATTTCAAAGAAATATCTTTCTTCAAAGTTAAACAAAAGCATGTACAGCAGGTGGGAAACACAGATTGAAGAGTGATTACCCTGATTGATATTTTTATAAGCAGTATTTTTTTTTTTTTTAATTATTATTGAATAACGTATTGCCTTTTTTATTATTTTTGCTAATCTCTTCAGAAATGATTACAGCACCTTTCAGGGCAACACCTCCTGAAGACTTTGAGAACAATTCGTCTCCAAAGTAAGTTTTAAAAGCATTGCACTAAAAGAATGACGAGGGGGAGGAGTTATTACTTCCTGCTTTTCTGCTTTCCTTTTGTTAGTTTTTTTGTGGCTTCCTGTTCTTGTGATCTTACAACTCTTGACCCCATCTGCAGAGTTGAAAGGTCACTATGTCAGATAATTTCTGAAGATCAGGAAGAAAAACAAAAACAGGCATGCAAACAAGATATCAGCCAGCTAGACTCTAAACAGAACTCCGAGCCATTCCAATTGATTGCAGACATTCTGATCAGGTAAAGGAAGGTTTACAGAGAAACTGGATCAGAAAGGCTGTTGTAGTTCTGTGCCCTGTCATACAGCTGTGTGCTTTTCACCTGTCCAGTAATGATGCTGTGGATCCTGGAATTTATGAGGAATATGATGCATTGTATCAAGATGTAGAAATAACACGGCTTGAAAAGGATGCTGGCAACGTCACAGGTAAGAAAGTGAAATACTTTTTTTCCGCAATGTCACTTAGTAAATATTGTTACACCACATTTACAGAGCCACTTGTTATGTTTAGTAAGAAAATGAGAGATTGCTGTATCTCACAAGCATAGGGTTTTCAACTCGCATCGCAATGCATTCTGGTATGTTTTACCTGTCTCGGGTACCTTTCACAGCAGGACTACACTTACCAGAATGCACTGGGGTGTGAGTTGAACGGTCCCAAACTGTCCATGTGTACATGGAGTCATATGGTAACCTTACACAGGCAGGAAAAACAATGCCTAACTAAACTACAAAATGTAAATATAATTACATCTTTTTTGTACTCTTGCAACATCCTAAAGGAAGGTGGATGTATATTCTTTAGCTAATTAAGATGTTGAGATAGTTATATTGTATTTCTGTTAAACATTATAATGCCTGAAAACTATATCAATAATTGCCTTTAGAATGTGCCGCATTCTTTATTACTAAGCAATGATTAGAATTGTCATTTCAGGACAGCCCACACCCAGGCTACATAGGTTGTGTTTTTATGCTTAAAGTTAAAAGAAGAAATAATAATATATACAATTATATTGAGAAAAATAATGACATGGTGTAAGAAAGTAGAGACCAGATCATTTAACTTCCTTCTCCTGTCTCTATTTTACAGCTACTGGAACTGGAACCCAAGATCAGGTCAAGGTAAGAGACAGGCAGGCACGAGCAAGTCAGTACAGAGACACACAGTGCACCGAACAAGAGAAAAAAAAAATCCAACTAATACAAAACTGGTTAAATGAAATGCTTTGATTAATTTACAAATAATGGGGGTTCCAATTACGGTGTCCTTGCGGAATATCTAACCTAGCCCTTGATGCAAAATACTTTAAGCCATTTAATTGTGGGAAATGAAAAGAAATTCTATTACCAGTATGTGTGAGCTCCCTCATTAGTTGAACTAATAAAGTAAAATACATCCAGCATTTCAAACACTGCATCCTAGGCATGTATGCCCGTTCTATTTATTTCAAGAGTCGCCTGTAAGGGAAAGTTGTGTTTTTTTATGTTTTGGAGACTCTATCTCTCAGCAGGCACAGACAGACTACTCAGTAGAGTCTGTGTGCCCCTGATGGCGGGGTTGCTTGTTTCTCTGCAGCTTTCTATTATAATTTATCTGTTTAATCCACTGGCATCCATGCACTAAACTCCTTCTGTGGAACCATCTGGTTTAACAATCACACTATTCTGTGTAGAGGAGCAGTAAAGTTAGCGTTGTATTTCTTCCTGACAGTTGCAGAGTATCTCATGGCTGTTACCTTTGGATTGGTGGAGGCGGTATTATCTGTTTGGTTTTATCTACACAGCTGTGTTTAGTTATGGCATGATTTATGTTTGGCTGAGCTTATCATTTTTACAAGCAGACCTTTGAAGCTGTTTGCAATAAATAGAAGTAACCCCCCCCCCCCCCCCCCCCCGGTTAAGGATGCGGTTAATTAAAACCACTTTCGACAGCAATGTCCTTTTTGTGCCTTGCAACACTCCATCACTAAATCGTTTTTTTTTTTGTATTTGTTTTTGCTATAGCTTTTAATGTCAGTATAAATCTTGAAAGCCATTCAACATCTTCAGCTTTTTCTAAATCTTTGTTTGCAGAACTCGGCTGAAAAGAAAAGCTTCTTGTTTAAAAAATGCAGGTAGGAGTTTTGATGTTATACATTTTACTTCCTGTCACTTTCACATCTAGACATCTGTGTTTTTAGAACTGTAATGTCCATTTAACTACTGGATTATTGTGCGTTTGGTGTTGGAGGGCAATTGATAAATCACGCGCTGTCAAGTTCACTCTAGAATTGAGCAGCACCGAACCAATGGCAGCTGTTTCTGTCTGTCTTTCTTCACAATAATATTCCGCATCTCCTGTGTAACCATAACCCTACCGCATGCACATTATCAGCAGCAATGAACAAGCAGTGAAAAAGAAAGAGAAGGGAGAAAGGCAACACCTCGAGAAGGAGAAGAAGAAACTCAAAGAAAAGAAAGAGAAAGAAATGAAAAAAAGGTTTAACGTAAGTCTAACAGAACCGGCTACAGCTGGCATTTTGAAGCGATTCTCTTACTCTGTACGGTTGTACTCGTTGCTGAACTGGCGGTGGATTATTAAAATGACACCTTCGGGGTAACCATGTTGCCTGAACAGAATAGGTGTTATCAATATTTATATCAGCTTATACTTAGGGAAAACCCATTCCAGTTAGTTCTGTGCAAACACATTATGAGCTTCAATGAAACGGGTCCTGCGGAGAGGAGAGTTCAGAGCAGTCTTTGTTCTTTATGCTCCTCTAGGTCACTGGATTGGAAGACACGATCTACCGTGCGGAGGTGAAGGAGGAAAGTAAAGGAGGAAAGAATGACCTGGCAGTAAAGCAGGGCGATGTGGTGGACCTCATCAGGACCACTAAATGTCCCACTGGCAAGTGGCTGGCGAAAGACTGGGATGGAAACTGTAAGTGATTCAGAGCAATCTCTTCACTCTGCAAAACAAAACCTCTCCAATTTCACTTCCAAGCTGCAGAGGTCAAATCTCATTTTCATGAAACTACAGTGTGTGTATTAACAATGCCAACAATATCCAATGAAAGCTTTTTGTACGGCAGTGAGGTGTCAGCATTTAAAGAGGGTTTTCCGATTGTTGTCACAGATGGCTACATCTCTGTAGCCGCCCTGGAGATGGATTTTAAGGAAATTCGTGAACTTGGAAAGAGGGTATCAGCAATGGGGCTCCATCCATCTGACACAGTCGATCAAGGAGACAGGTAATCTGACTATCATGTTATATAACACATTAGCCATTTAACTCCATTACAACGCAGCTGCTCCGGCTGGCCGTTGTTTTTGGCTGTTTAGGTTTTGGTTTATTTATTATTCTTTTTGCAGGTCAACACCCTTGTTCAATTCTATTTTAGACACCCTTGTTCAATTCTATTTTACAGATGGCTGTAAGTAAATTAAAAGAAAGAAAAACTTTGAAGCAAAGGTATAATGTTCTTTTTCTTTCCCCCTCTCTAGCTGTAGTCTTTCAGATTATGAAGACATATGTAAGTATTACACAATTATGTTGTTCTTAATTCTTAGATTTAATAAGGTATAAAAAGGTATAAAAATGGATTATTAGATTATTAGATATTGAGGTGTGTGAGATACCCTATCTTACCCTATATTACATTTGAATTATGGTGTCAAAATAACACAATAAACATATGCATTGTTACTTATTAATTAGCATTACTTATTAGTGAGGATATACTTTCAAAGTACAGGTGAACTGTTTTGTACTTCCACCTTATTTAGTACAATACAAATAACATGATCAGGGAAATAACTTTGTTAGAAAGATGCTGGTAATGTATTGAGTTCCATCGTCACAATCACAGAATCTCGTGCTAGGTGCTTGTAGTACAAGTTAGTAAGTGGTAATTACAGTGTTATTACATATGCTATTTACCTCTATTGTGAAGCGTAACCATTCAAAATGAATCTAGGGGTACTCTACAAAAACAAATTGAGGCTGGGCACAGCTGAGTGTGGAGAGATACAGGGGTGCGGACCGCTACTTGGATGTTTTGTACGAACAGAAGTGGTGCAGTGATCTATTCTGGATTACTTTATAAGAAGGGCCATTGAGTTACTTTATCTGCACATTTTTTGCTTGCTATCTTTTCTGTTTTTGGCAGTTGACGACATTTATGATGATGCTAAAACTGAAGAAAAGGATTCACTGTAAGTTTGGAATTGTATCTCCATTTGATGACTGTCTGGCACCCAAAGTGAAGCGCGTTCTGTTGGTCCCTGATCTATATTTCCGCAGCTGTATTGGTTGCTGGACTAACCACAAAGGGCACCTTCCCCACTCACACCTTTAATTCCCCTGGCACTGGAAAAAAAAAGAAAATACAATTATAACAGTCCATTTGTTTTCAGAAATTTTGAAATATATATATTTTACGTTCCTATTTTAAAATTCATACTTTTACCCTAGTTTCTTAGCTTGATTGGAAACTACAAGTGTTGAAAAGTACATACATCACAGCTTCGGTGGTTACCTTTTTGTTTGACATTTCAGAGAGAAGTATGAAAAGCCTAAAAAGTTGGCAAATGTTTTTCTCAAATATAAAGAATACATTGAAAAGAAGAAAATGGAGAAAGAGAGGTTCGCTGTGGAAGAAACTGAAAGGTAAATAAGCCTAGCCTCTCTACTTTCATGCCTTTCTTTAATAACTAAGACATGCAACAGCCTCATTACTTCATAAGGAAGTCACAAGGCAGGTATTTATTTGTTTCAGGGTTTCCGTAATTATTGCAATTGATGAACAGTGTTGCAGAATACGCTTCTCTGACCTGCTTACAATAAGTATTTCAATAAAGTGTGAGTTTATAACACTATCATTCTTTTTTCCTTCATGGGTCTTCCAAGAACTGAAGAAGGAAATGAAAGTAAGTGAATTAAAATATGACATTTTCTGCCAGTGCCAGTGTAATTAAACAGTTATTAATGTAATCAGTTGTTTTTTTTCTTAACAGATGATATTTATGATGATGCTGAGGTGGAAAAAAAGGACTTACCGTAAGTTTGCAGTGATTCTCTGAATAAAAACAACAATGAACAGTGAAGTGTTTCACTGGCTTGTCATTGAGGTTGTGGGAGGGAGAGCTCCAGCAATGTGGCACCAATTGATTTCAACAAATAAAGTTGCTTTGACAGAGCCGGTCTTTCTTGTTAGTTTATAATATCACCAGCAACCCCTCGAGTTTCTCAACATGTTGATCCACAGATTAACGAGCATTGCTGTGCGATGCACTGCCATTACGGATTCTTTCCTGTCCCTGTGGGTGAGATGAGGTGAAGTTACAGTTTCACTAACCACTGACTGAGGCCACTGGCTGAGACCAAAATTGTATTTGAGGCTGAAAATTGATTAACCAGTTTGTGTTTGTCCATGTAGGAACTGCTCTGCACTCTTCTCATCTATTTACCCTTTGTTTTCCTGAATTAGAAGTAATAAAATGGTGAATATTTTCCACAAAATAAAAGTAAACAAGGAAAAGAAGAAAGAAAAAGGTGAAACTGAAAGGTAAACTTCAGATGCCTGTCTTTCCTGACAGTCTCTCTCTCTCTCTCTCTCTCTCTCTCTCTCTCTCTCTCTCTCTCTCTCTCTCTCTCTCTCTCTATATATATATATATATATATATATATATATATATATATATATATATATATATATATATATATTTCCGTAAATGCTCCGCACCATTCACATCCATTTACTAATTAGGTGTCAGTTTTGTAGCTTAAAATTAAATAATCTGTTTTAGCAAACATGGATTTGCAAATCCAGCAGATAATCCTGGAACAGAACGTGAGCAAACTGAAAGCGTTCTTTTATGTAGTGTAGTACCAGATGTCATGTTTTAAGTGAAAATGCACGTCATCTGCCAGGCTTACTAACTATTCCAGCATGCTTCTGAAAAGACTTCTCAAGACTGACTGTAAAATAGCATCTCAGTGTTGCTCATGCTCCAGTGCACTGTGTAGCACTAATATGTTTCCCCCACCTCACTATCCCAAAATCAGCCTTGCAGTCTTTTTTTTTTTTTTTTATGCAACCCCAATAGAGAGTAATACAGAACACACATACTAGGATATTAAAGAGATAAGAAATGAATTATTAGGGGAATGTAGATGACATGAAGTATGCTGTTAATGGAATGCTCTCAATGGAAATTGATGCATGGATGGCTTGCTGCACTGCGTATCTTGTATACTCATCAGGCCTTGGTCATGGTATTGTATGTCAAGCATAATGAAAGTAGAGTCATTTGATGAGTGAATTCTCCATGTATGAGTTTATTGCTGTGACATTTCCTGTAGAGCAAGATGCCTTATTACTTTTTCTTTTCTTTTGTGTCCCCAAAGAGCTGAAGAATGGCAAGGTAATCATATTGCAATTGATATATTTCTGCTTTAAGATTTGATGTAACATTTATCTATTTCATTATGAAAGTACATATGTATTTATGTATGTGTGTATTTATTTATATTATACATTGTTTGTTTATTGTTTGTTTGTTTATCTTTGTCTAAACCAGGAAACCGATATATTGATGAACCCTCACACAACAGGTATGTGTGTATATGTGTGTATATATATATATATATATATATATATATATATATATATATATATATATATATATATATATATATATATATATATAGATAGATAGATAGATAGATAGATAGATAGATAGATAGATAGATAGATAGATAGATAGATAGATAGAAAACATGCTTTAAATCACAATTTAATACACCCCTGGTAATTTAATTTAATTGATGCCGTTTTTGTTTGATTGATGCTCCATCTTTTCGTGGGTGTTTCTGGATAATTAATGTCTTGTGTCTTGTGTTTTAATGCAGAGAGAGGACTGGAGGCCTGTTCAAATTCAAGAATCCCAATGCAAATGAAGAGAAGTCAAAGAAAAATAAAAGTTTCAGGGATGAGAAGGAGTTCAGGCAGAAGTTTCAGGTTTGTTTCTCTGTAGTGATCTCTCAAGTGTGTTTCTGGAGACCTGCAGGCATCAAGAAGGCGTGTTTCTTATTTTCTAACAAGTTTTATACACCAAGACAGATCGAGGCCAACGTCCCCACTTTCCTCGCAGACAGAACCTTGCTGGAGCGATCCCTGTGTCTGAAGTTGAGGGAACATGAATCTTGGAACTCGATTTCAGGGAACTAGGTTTCAGGCCACTGCATGGTACACCAGGACTTTGGGTTTGGTTCAGCAAAGTTGTCTCAAACTAGGTTTTGGTCTCCTGGAACCAGGTTTCAAGCCACTGTTCCTGAAAAAGTGGCTTTAAGTTCCCTCAGCTTATGAGGAATAGTGCCCTCTACTGAGCTATCAACACTACTGCACTTATAGAAATGCAATGCTTTTTATACCTTCAAGTATTTACATTTTATATGTATTTCTGTTTCAGTACACAAAGGAGATTGAAGTTCAGAACACAGTGGTGGTGAATAGCATTGTTGTGCAGAATTCTCCCAGTGACCTCAATCTCGATATCAAACCAGGAGAGAAGCTCGATATTATCGACGTGACCAAGGATGACAAGATTATTTGCAGGAATATGAGGGGCAAATGTAAGTGTTCCTTTCTTGATTCTCCAAACCGTGCCAGTTTAGAATAAATGTGTCTCTATACAATGGGGAGCATTTTCTTCTAGTGCAGGTTCATGCACTGTTCAGAAATTAAACTACAGGAACTAAAAAGACACAATTAAATGAAAAGGACAGATCATGATCTACTAGTGTGATTTGTTTCATGCTGGGGTTAGATCTCATTTTGAGCAAACTGTGTTGTGTGCAATTAGAATGATGAGGCAGGTAACATCACCATGCCGGTGTCAATAGGAACAGTACGGCACAGCTAAACTAACATTGGCACCACCTACACAAACTTTTTGTTTTTTGTTTTTTTGCATTTTAAAATAAAGAACAGTGCTCATTTAAAAGCATCTTAGTCTGTATTGTCTTGATGTATCATTTTTTATAAGCTTAACTAAATTTAGATGATTTAATTATTTAAAATCTCTCATATTGCAGATGGCTATGTCTCTATAGAAAATATTACCTGCAGGTAAGCTTTGATTCCAGGTTTTCATGCTGACCTCTGCATGTATTTAATCTGTGAAAGTAATATTGCTTGTTTCAGCTGGGTTTTTTTTTAACACTAAGCCTTTACTTGCTTGTATGTGGCTTTTTAAACCACATGTATATCTGCTCAAGTCTTGAAACTCCCATGGTTCTCTTTGCTAAATATTTGGTTTAGAATGTGATTTATGTTTATTAATACAATATTTGATCTTTTTTTTTTTCTACAGCTAGCAATACTCAAGCCAAGAACCAAAGAAAAATATTGTTTCCAAACTTGACTAGCTCATATGGTGCATGTGATAATTTCTAATGAATGACCTTTTAACCTGTGCCAATGACTTGTAAAGCACTTACTGCTGTAATTATGATCTAATGAGTAATAATGGCAATTATTAGCAACACTGTGTTTTTTTTGTTTGTTTTTTTTTTTAACAAAAGAGCCAATCACAGCATAGGTTACTAAGGACCAAAAGGACACTTTCACACTGAGAAACCAACCATCACATTTAGGAGTTTTCTAGCAGTCTCATATACAATCGGTTCTGTTCTGGTTCTGGTCCTGCGAGTGAAGTAGAAGAAGAACTGAAAACAGCCACATTAATTTTTACAATTAATGTTTATTAAAGTGCAAATAATCATAAGAGCAACATCACATGAAAAAACACCTAGAACCAGGACCCGGTGGGGCGGCAGTGCAGTGGTACAGAGAAGGCTCTTATCTGGATCAGTCCGAGACATTGTAGCTTTCCTATGAGCTCAGCTAGTCACAACTGGGCTTAACTAGACATCACAGAGGCCACAAACTCTTCTGTGACTAATTAAGCTCACTGTGAACAAGGAATGGCCTGAAGTGCACTGCGGTGGGAGTCTTATCTGTTACACTGCAGGAGGCGGGTGATTATCACACACCAACTAGAGCTTTAAGCAATAATAATCAGAATGTTAACAGCTTCACAGTTTGGCACACTGCCAAAAAAATATCGTTTTAAAAAAAACATAAATAAAAAAATATATATATGTTTAACTGGGATTTTAAGTGTAAAAACAAACAAAAAAGTGGCACCAACAAAATGTCTGCTGCATCAAATAAGTGATACTCAAAATGCAAGCTTTGTAACAGTGTTCTATCAATTGTTACATCATGAAAGAGATAGAACTGGGTCTCTAAATAGTTCATATTCAGCAAAGAGCAATGCAAATTTGAGATCTGTAGGTCTGCCAGGTCATTTGCACTGTAGTAGTTTACAATGCCCAAACTATAAAAAGGATTTAGAAAGAACCATGTGCACATGTACAGTACCATTAGATGAATACACAAACTGGTCTGACTGTAATGATAATACATGTCATAGTATAATGAGTAAAGGGCACTGTACATGAAACTAAAATAAACTGGTTCAAGTGCCAGTGTTTTTTTTTTTTTTGTTCGTTTGTTTGTTTTTCCATTGATTACAAAGACATTGCAATAGCTTTAAACTTTTTTTCATGATGTGCAAAAAACAACATATACAACATGGTGCAAATACACAGTAGCCATCAGTAGGCGTGCTGTCTTGCATACAATGCGTACGAGAGATTAAACAGGAAGCAGATGTTCAGCAAGCTGTAGGCCCAATGGCAGGGCTGTGAACAATGCCAGGAGTTCCCACAGGTGGCCTCCAATGCTTCCCATCACCCTGGCAAGTCGACTAATTTTTTTTTTTTCGGGATGTAAATCTACGTGTACTAGACTGACATCTGGTTTAACAGATCCCCGATTAGCACTAGTCATGGACTACCTTACCTAAGGTAATCAAGAAAAGATTTTAAATCAATGGAAGATTCCTCATAAAACAGCATATTTTTGGTTAAAGGTTTAGTGAAAAACAACAGTTTATGTTTTCGTTAAAACCTTTACAGCCTTAATTGCTCCCCTCGTGCAACACACAGCTGTGATTCTATTGCATGCTGAGCTGACTGCTCACTCTTTCCACTCCGGCACAGTTAGTTTGATCAGTGAGGTTAAACCAGATATTCTACAATACTGAATCAACACACATAAATAAATAGGTATAGTACTAAAATGAAAGTCTGTAACAAAAAAAACATATATGTACTTTTAAGGCAACTTCAGTGGCTGTCCTTGGTTTTGTCATCCTGTACGTGCCTTTAACGTTCCCTTGGGCAGATCCCAACCCAAGCTTACTGTGTTTGCCAGGATTATCGTCACTGATATTTTGACTTTGTGAAGTGTCTTGAGATGCTTCCCTTACAAGGTCCCAGAGAAAGGTTTTGTTTTTTATTGTAATATAAGCAATGCACAAGGGAAAACAGAACACCTAATCTGTCTGGGATTTTGTTGCATGTAAAAAAAGGAGCTGTGAGAAAAGCCTATCCGGGAGTGCAGTACCAGTAATGCAGGATGGCTGAGAAAGAGCACAGTAAAGTCTACAGTTATGCACTGTTACCACTGCAATACTGTAAGTATTGCAGATACTGTGGCACTCTTAAGACCATAACTGGAATGTGCATGTTAGTTACTTATGTGAATACCCCCCTTACAATAGAACAAAGTGGTTTGGCTTGCATAAAATCAGGTGACAGCTATTTTCAATTCAAACCCAGGACAGTTTCTGAAGCTAATAGACTGCAGCAGCTACAGTAGTAGTGATTGCTTCAGCACTGTGTCTGAACAGACACTTGAAATGCAGTGCAACCCCAGCAGGGTATCATTCAGGACTACATTTCTCTCTGAAGAAACTGAATGCTCAGGAACATAAAACCCTTATTGATCCCAATCAGAACCTGTTTCATTTATACAGTAGAAAAATAACTTTAGTGAAGAAGCTGCATGCGGAAGGATTGTGCAGCAAACCGTTTGATTGAATGTGTGTTTGATTGACTTTACCAAGTACTGATTGCTCAGGTAAACCCATCTAGCCTCCACAAGCAAGAGGGCAGACTGGTATTAATTCGACAGTGTGGGCACTAGAACACTAGTGTTAGCACTCAACTGCCCTAAATGGAAACACACGTGTCCTGATCTATCCCAGTACAGTGTATCAGGCTACCATACATCAGCTATCAATTTACAGGGTTCAGACTCCAAGCAAATACAAATGTGTAATAAAACAGGCACAGGCACTTCATAGGAAGACAAAGTCTACAATATCCTTTTGGGGGCATTGCTGACATTGAAAATACCATGCTGTCTTTAAAATTATTGGCTTGTACCTGACATACTGGCAAGCTGAGGTGAATTTCATTATAAACGAATAAATCAATAAAATACCAATTTTTTTCCTGTTTATGGAGCGAAACCTCCGTTCTCCAAAGGAACTGGGGCCGTTTGTAAAGCGGATCTGATCAGATCATTGAGTTTTGAAAAGTAATGTTGCATCTCAGTCAGTCCAACCATTCAACTGAGATTCTTCAAATACAAATCAACAGACCATGCGCCCTCTACCTATTGAAACACTGACCCATTGAAATGGAATATAAACCTCAACTAATTACTGACACACATTAAAAAAAAATAATAATAATAATAATAATAATAATAATAATAATAATAATAATAATATAGATTCAAATAATGCTATACAGAGCGATAGACTGCAACCCAAAACATCATAAACAGTTTTACAAATCGGACTACAGTATTAAATCCTAGCTGAGGTATCTCAAATAATGGGCAGAGGAAATCAAGGGCAACATCCAGGCAAGCCAGCATTGCACATTTACGATGAAACTAAGGGCACTGTGCCCCCTGTTGAAGCAGTGTACTGTATTTGAATAACTGTACTGTACGGCACACAAGATTAGGGTGGAAAGCTAGGAGAGGTGATTTTAATCTCTACGCAAGCATTTTTATATCACTGCTTTCCATGTGCTGTTAACGAGCTGTGTTTCCTCTTAACCACTCATGCAAGACTAGGATGGGTGAACAGCAAGTCCCATCTTAACTGAGAGACGGAGATACTGAGCTTGGGTTGAACTGATTGTCTGCACTGTAGACAGAGAAAACAATAGGGTTACTGAGCATCACCCCATGTAGAGAAAAGCAATTCCATTATTTGTTTTTCTTCATGTATTTTTGGTTTGCCTTTTCAAATGCCTACAATAAGGTGTCCTTAAATAAGTGATCAAATAAATAAGTGATAAAATATAAAAATGATATTAATTTATAATAGCAGTATTTTAAAATATATAAACTGTGACCGAACACTTTATTTAGTGTTCCTAACTTCCGTCACAGGATTGTTCCGTTGCACTCGCAGGTGATACAGATTCACCACCTGGAGTTTCAACGTGTTTTAAACAGGAGGCCAGAGGTCACGAAAACAAGATTAGTCTCTCAAATTAACACGGAACCCACAGCAAATGCATGACCTCATAGTGTAGTCAAGATCCAATTTGAATTGTGCAATGCTATCCACATAGCAGTTTAAGATATGGTCCAAATGAACAAAATGGGTTAAAGATTCTTTTTTAAGATTTTTTTTTTACATTGTAGTTGACTTTTTATAAGGTTAAGCAGTGCCATAATTAAAATGTAACCTATGATGATGATGAAGAATAAACAGTAGCTGAGATATATATATTTTTTTTTTTTTTTTGTGTGTGTATGTGTGTGCATATGTATATCAGCAGCAGCAGCAACAGCAGCAGGATGATCTACGAACCTTCCAGTCGTACTCCAGCTGTTTCAGGGCCCAGTACACCTCTGCCATGATGTCGTAGGGCTTGCTCTGGCTACGGATGCCAAGGTGCCACTTGGTCTTCTTGACCGTCACGGGTTTGGGCTTGGTGGTGTTGAGGGCGTCAAGGGGGCAGCGTGCCATGGGGCTGTCCGCGAGGAGGGAGGGCATGCGCTCCGGGTGGGGCTTGATGCCGGGGGGCAGCTGCATGCTGTCATCCATAAAGGAGCCGGTGGGGGGGCTGGAGGCCAGGTAAAACTCGATGGCCTGGTTCATGATGCGGCGGTTGTCGATGATGAGGTGGTACGCCACGGACAGCTGGTCCTGGGGGTCCCTGCTGTACAGGCTGCTGCTCACCTCTGACTCGGTGCACTCAAACTTCTCGCACACCTCCCGCACCGCCTCCTCATCTAGCACGTCGGTGTTGTAGGCCGCATCCTCAGGGAACAGGTAACTGGGCAGGTCCTGCTTGAACCACTCCTCCTCCCTGTGAGGAGAGGAAAGGGGGGTCGGTCAGTTCAGGTGCATGCATACGTCCATATATGTTTACAGACGTAGGTAAAAAATGATTTTTAAAATTGTATCAGTGTTAGCACTAGCCTTCTTTGTTACCAGTCTGGCCTCAGTATGCACGAATGAGTGATTTTAATGTTATGGATACACAGAGAACATGAGTCTCCTGTCATTGTGTCTGTTTATCTGATGGGGGCTCCAATAGGACACAACAATAGGGGTCCTTCTCTCCAGTAAAGCATTCAATATTTTGCTCTATATCCTGGCAGCATAAATCATTCAAGCAGCTAATGGAAATTGATTTAAAACTGCAATCTGCACCACTGTCAGAAGCATCTTACTTTGGACTGTTTCTCTCTAAATGGTACAACCTGTTACAAATACAAGTATAACCTCATTAAATAAATACACCACAAATAGCTGTACCACAAACTCAAAGATAAACAGATACTGAGGTGTTGGATTTGAGTACCTGATGTCTTTGATGGTGGCTCTCTTGAGTGGGTCCACCTGCAGCATCAGCATTAGGAGGTTTGCTACTGAGCGGTTCAGGTACTCAGGGATATAGAAGACTCCTCCTCGGATCTTCTTGAAGAGCCTGGGGACGTGGTCATCATCGAACGGCAGCGTGCCGCACAGGAGAGCGTACAGGATGACTCCGCAGCTCCAGATATCAACCTCAGGGCCGGCGTATAACCTGGAGACCAGAGAACCAATACACCATGGTGCAGTCCATCAACTGTGCATGCACTTTAAAGAGACCCAACACATCACAGTGCAGTCCATCAACTGTGCATGCACTTTAAAGAGACCCAACACATCACAGTGCAGTCCATCAGCTGTGCATGCACTTTAAAGAGAACCAATACACCACGGTGCAGTCCATCAGCTGTGCATGCACTTTAAACAGACCCAATACATCACAGTGCAGTCCATCAGCTGTGCATGCACTTTAAAGAGAACCAATACACCACGGTGCAGTCCATTAGCTGTGCATGCACTTTAAACAGACCCAATACACCACAGTGCAGTCCATCAGCCGTGCATGCACTTTAAAGAGAACCAATACACCACGGTGCAGTCCATCAGCTGTGCATGCACTTTAAAGAGACCCAACACATCACAGTGCAGTCCATTAGCTGTGCATGCACTTTAAACAGACCCAATACATCACAGTGCAGTCCATCAGCTGTGCATGCACTTTAAAGAGACCCAACACATCACAGTGCAGTCCATCAGCTGTGCATGCACTTTAAACAGACCCAATACATCACAGTGCAGTCCATCAACTATGCATGCACTTTAAAGAGACCCAACACATCACAGTGCAGTCCATTAGCTGTGCATGCACTTTAAACAGACCCAATACATCACAGTGCAGTCCATCAACTGTGCATGCACTTTAAAGAGACCCAACACATCACAGTGCAGTCCATCAGCTGTGCATGCACTTTAAACAGACCCAATACATCACAGTGCAGTCCATCAGCTGTGCATGCACTTTAAACAGACCCAATACATCACAGTGCAGTCCGTCAGCTGTGCATGCACTTTAAAGAGACCCAACACATCACAGTGCAGTCCATCAGCTGTGCATGCACTTTAAACAGACCCAATACATCACAGTGCAGTCCATCAGCTGTGCATGCTCTTTAAAGAGAACCCAGTCTGGTGCTTTGTACATTACATTCCCAGTGCGTTTCTGCTTCCAGTTCTCACCTGCCTGAGATAACCTCTGGAGCAGCATAGTTTGGGGAGCCACAGCTGGTTCGAAGGAACTCCCCGTCTGACATCATGTTTGAGAGACCTGCAAGAGAAAGGGGTTGAAGGAAATGTCATCTTTACACATAATCCACAAAATATGAAGATACATGAGGGGTCTCTTTGGGGTCTACTGAACTGATCTGAACAGCAAGATATCTAAACATACAGGACATACAAGTATATCAGTGACAATCACCCCCCACTTCAATTAGAGTCAATTGATAGGCATAGATCCCCTTGCATAATATTTAATACATGTATTTGACTATCCCGGCAGTGGTGTTGTTTTCTAAGCAGAAGGATGTGGACTTCAAACACATGGTCACCGACACAGATAAATGAATCACTGGTTCCACGTAATAAGACAGTAGTCAGATAGGTGCAGTTGTAGGGTATCATAGAGCATCCCCCCACCCCCCACCCGTAACAGGCTCCGACAATCAAAAGTCAAAGTCACCTAGCTACCTGTGTGCTGCATGGATTATGCATTCATCACATAGGCAAAGTATCACATACCAAAGTTGGCTACCTTGGTGTTCTTGTTGGCATCAAGAAGGACATTCTCTGGTTTCAGGTCACGATGGACCACCATGTGTCTGTGGCTGTAATCCATGGCTGAGATTATCTGCTGAAAAAGACGGTGTGCTTCTGTATCTTCCACCTAGCAAACAGAGAAAGCAACTGCAGCATCAGTCTGCTGTCTGAATCTATTTCAATCACTTCCATTCCAATCTTCCGCTAGCACATGCTGTTGTTGAAGCTGTAGAGCAGAAATCCCTTCCACATGCTGTTCACTGGACTCCCAGTGCAATACGGAGGCTTGGAGATTCTTACCCGTCCATGTTTACAGATGTAATCGAATAGCTCCCCTCCAGACACATATTCCATCACCATGAAGAAGTCAGTGGGTGTGCTGATGACCTGGTATCTTAAACGAAGAAGGCTCTGGTTAGTGTCACGCTGGTCTGCTGGAAATGGATTGAACTACTGCTGTGTGTCAGGCAGCAGCAGTTCAATCCATTTCAATCCATCCACTCACACTTTAATGATGTGAGGATGGCGAAAGAGCTTGAGGTTCTGAATCTCTCGTTTGATCTTCCCCACCACATCCAGGCTTCGGATTTTCTGCCGATTCAGGATCTTCATTGCCACCTTGTGACCAGTCAGCTGGTGTTCTCCGACTAATCAACCAATGAAAAGTTGTACAATGATTACGTTCCATAATACCATCAAAATAACTTCCGTGGTTCAGGACAAACCCCCATGACACCGACTGCAACAAAAGGGATTTGTTTCAATATTTATGAAGTTCGGTCAACGTTGAAACGTTAGGCTCAAATACACTTGATTTGAAGGCCCGTCGTCCAGCCACTTGGACGAGACAATAGACCTCTTGTGGATAACCATTGGTTTCTTTGAAAAAAGGTATGATTGGTTGGCGGTTATTATCTTTTTTAAAACAGTCAATGTAATTTGTAAAGGCCATCTACTGTACTCAATTGCATGAATAAAAATCACTAAACCACGATTGCAAAAAAAAAAAAATGTTCTGGAGAAAAACTGCTTAATCCAAATCCATCCACATTAATCACAAAGAAGCTTAAGCAAATACATGCGGCTTTACAACAGACGTAATAACTGGCAACGTTATCATTTTGGAGCGGTCATGCCCATAAGAGTGTGCCAGGCAAGTGAAGGAATGTGCTCTACAGCTGGGATAAGAAGGGGTGCCGCAGAGACTTGCAAAGCTGCAGACTACTGTTTGCAGCCTTTTGTGATGCTAATGAGGGGGGGGGGGGGGGTCCTTCAGTACTTTCCTTTCCTTCCTTGTTTATGTTAGTACCATTGGTATTGCTTAGTAAATGAGAGCGCTTTTTTTTTTTTTTTTAGCAATGCAGAGTTGGTGCTATTTTCAGCCTTGCCTTTCCCAGCTGTAGGAGGGCACTGGATTTCAACTTTGCCTGTAGGTTTCACACTGTAATCACAGCACCTACATTAAAGCAGACCTATCTGTATGACCCCTTCACTCTGCTGTAGCTGCTCCACGAGACAAGGTGAGCACACATTGAAGCAGAGCTCCAGCCGTACTGTGGGGGAAGGTAAACATTTCAAATGCAATAGGAGAAGCACATTAACAAACCACTAGAAGGTCACTACTATATAGTGCTAATAATAGCAGGCAGAAATAGGAGCTGCTGCCAAGATTTATAACATAACACAAGCTTCATGCTATAAAAGCTCTGTAGTGGCTATCTAAGATAAGCTCTGCTGAATCATATGGCAGGCAGCTTGGGACCCTGCAGAGACTAACTACATTTAACTATACTCTCTGGTAAAGAATAATGCTGCAGCTTTAGTCTGGCAAGCACAGTCCCGTAGCCACACAATATAAGGTGAAAAACAAGATCAACACAGCTCATGAGGTCATCAACATGCACCTGTCATGGTCTTTTCCCTTGCTGTCAAGGTCATGCATATTGCAGTATGTGTGGCAAAATATTTACCATTCATGTAAGTACAACACACAGAGGTCTAGAGATCTGGAGCAGTATTCAGGACACCGGGAAATGGTAAGTATGTTTAGTTTAAACCAGGATTTCAATTTTTTTTTTTTTTTTTTTTTTTTTTTTAACACTTGCCTTTTACCCTCAAACCTGGTGTTTTCACTTTTGTGTCTCTCTAATGTTTAGGTCTGTCCACGGCTTGTCATGGGCACGCCTCAAGGTGGCCCAGAGATAACAACAACACGGGGGCAGAATTAGTTAGGGGTGGTTTGGGTGCCACAGCCCCTGCAAAATATTAGTTTTAAAATGTGTTGAAGTCAATGAACAGTTATAGAAGAAGATTGATTTTTTAAAATGTTTATAATAAGCACAGCTATAAAAAACATGCACTGTAGAACATGCACAATTCATGTACTGTACTTTAATCGGACTGATTTATACACCAATGTGTGTTCTTCTATTCTTGTTCAAGTTTTTGCTGCGTGTATTTATTTTATTTTTTTTAAGTGCTGCAAATCCTGAATGTATATATTGTTCCCGATGTTTACTGATTTATCCCCGATTTTTGATTAAAACGCTATTTTATTTTGACTCTGACATTGTAATAAGCAGCCCTACAGTGTATATCCTAGGACATAGCAGACGTTTAGACGTCTGGTGATCAAATACCGTTCAAACGTGGTTCTCTGTCACTTCACGAACACATTATCACATGGTTATATTCCCAATTGTTGCACTTGCTGGGCGTGGTAACTACTAGCTTGATCAAAAACTAAACTGAAATACATAGACGAAAATATAATCATTTTAGTGGAAGAGGAATGGGGAGAAAACATAAGTCAGTTTATGAATAGTCATAAGAAAACACAAGTTTCAAAGTATGCAGAAAGCAAAAATAGCAGACGTGGATCAGGTAAGGCTAAGGATGCACAGCGCTGCAAATACTGCTGCATTGAGGCATGTGTTCGCGCTGACAATAAAAAAAAACATACTGAAAAATAAGCGACACCTTAAACTAGAACAAGCAAGTGAACTGAGACAAGCAATCCATTTATCCCGCTTTTACACGCGCTTTAATAAAGAGAGCGCAGAGTGAGTGTGTTAGTGAGTTTGTCAGAGCGCTGTGCTTCGCCGGACAGCCGCTGTTTATTGCAGAGGTGTGTATTGGTGAC
>NC_054551.1:33854651-33874651 GCF_017654505.1 Polyodon spathula | reverse complement strand
CGCTTTTTTATTTTTATTTTTTGTAAAAGCCAAGCACACCTACAACGACAAGAGAACGACCCAGCAACAAGTTTAACTAAGCTGAAGTAATACTGTACCGGGAGTTCCAACAAGACTGGGAAACAGCTCGGATTGCGCTAGGGAAACGGCGTTTTCGCTTTGTTCATCTTTAAACGCGCTTTTGTTGTTTTGTTTGCTGTAAAAGAGGGGCACCCTCGCCGTTACATTTTAGTTTTGTCCCGGATAAAAACAACAGCAAAAAAAAAAAAATAATAATTAAAAAATAAAAAATAAAACATTTTTTAAATGCAAAACTACAAGTACGACAAAGCAATGGCCCCAGAGACCAGAAACGGTGGAAATCCGACCTTAAATAACAGCAGTAACGGGAAAGACAACAGCAAGAAGGGCATGCTGGTCTGCCTTGATCTCTTCTGCTTGATTCTGGGTGAGTACAGTATTACATTTAACAACAAATGCAGCGTTATTTCCCAGTATTGTACGCTTCATTAAATGGTCATGAACAACGAACACGATGCGCTCATTTTCTAAAATGCTTTATTTTAAAAAAATAAACTGCGTACAGATGTTTGTTATCAGAATTCCCTACTTTAATTGCTTTTTTTTTTTTTTTAACATTACGAGTTCAATTAATGCCACCGTGTATTCTTGTTCAGGACTGTGGGTTATGCTATGGAGGTTTTCAGTTTTGCTCTTGCTGCTGAAATGTGTGACAGTAACTCTTGATTCAATTCCCTGCCACATCACGGATTTCTGATATAATTACCTTTGCATGAACAGTTTGTCCGAGAGTGCTGAACTTTCCTTGTTACAGTATTACAATATTACCCTGTTGCACCGCAGAACCGAGTCTATTTGGTGCAGCTGTATACTGGTGCATGCTGTGTTACAATAATAACAGTTTGACAGAGAGGTGAACGTTTGTGCGAGAATGGCAATATCATTCATCATTTAACACGTTTGCTGACAGTAGAGACTTTGAGATTCCCATGTTACATTTTTTGAAATTCGAGAAACACTCAGTTTATCTTGGGTAGTGCAGGTTTCAGCACTGTAACTTAATTCCTCGAAGTTGATTACTGTAACTGTTTTTATCGGGTCAAACTGACACATTTACGTCGGCTAAAATTCTTAATCTAACGCGGATTACCATCTCCGCTTAGTATGTTTGACAGCGGGCTCTGGCAAACCCTGGTTAACGCTATCTATATGTAATTACACCACTCGAGCGTACACGCTGTTTGATTTCACGTGTCTGCAAAGACAAGACAAGAAGAGAGGTTTTATTTATTATTATTTTGTTATTTATTATTTTTTTTAATAGCACCGGTACCAGTGTCTCTAACCGCGGAGATCTGCTAATTTTCCTTGATGAATAATAAAAAAAAGCAACTTAGTATATAGAGGTAAAATAATACATAATTATTTAAATATAATCATTAAATGAGGAATGTCTTTATAATAGTCATTTAGAAAATGTGGCTAATGAAAGTTCATGATTAAATTGTAGATAACTTTAAGCACACCCACAAGGAGTGACTGCTTTTATTATAAATAAATAAATAAATAAATAGAAATGATAGGTATCATCACAGACAGACAACAGTTCTCTGTGTTTGAACCCCAGGCACCATCAAGTGCAAGCACACACTGGGAATAATGTCATTTCTCTGGGAAGTAACTGTGATCTGAGTACTTTAATTCAATTGCCAGTCAGCCACATGTGAATGGCATATCTATGTTGGTCATGTCACATTTGATGTTAAGTGTGTTTGTCAAGTTTATAACATTTGGTTAAAATAAATAAATACATAAATAAAGATTAATTACAAGGAAATTACGGGGGTTTTTACCCCCTATTCTTGGTCAATGTTAAAAAGTTGCTTTTTTGTAGTAAATTAGCGTATGTTTCCAGTGGCATGTCGTTCTCTGCTGGAGAAATGCAAATCATGCCTTCTGTTGTGGTATTTTTTGGAAACAAAGCACACAACTTGGGTACAAACAACAAAAACCCCCAATGTGTCCGGCAGCGTTTGATTCTGGTTCCCTCTATGCTGGGAACCGGATTCCTGCTCCACCATGTTTTGACTCAGTGGGCTTCGCAGCTGCTTCTGATTACCTATTGCAGAGATTTCGTGAGGCACAGCTTTGCAAATTCTTGTTTTTGTTCCTCTGCGAATGGGGCAGGAGGGATGAAGATAGGCTGCGTTGAGGGGTTCTCTTAATCAATAGAGCATTATTTTAGATACTTAACCCTATGTTTGTCTTTTGATGCCAAACACACACACACACACACACACACACACACATTACATTTATCAGAACCCTAATGAATTGTGTGCGGATCATATCTAGTTATTCTGTTGTCCAGTAGAATAAAAAAGAAGCAACTGTCACAGATGCATTGAATACCATTTTTTATAATAAACTGTTTAAAAACGTATTTACTGATCTAGTGTATCCCTTGTGCTGTCCTTCAACAAGGTGATTATACAATTACTTAAAGTAAAACACACATGCAATCAATTTATTCAGAAAGAGTGAAGTCATATGTATTCTCAGTTGTTTCTCCATCGATGCAACTGAGAATACATGTGACTTCACCCTTTTCCAGAGAATATTTACAATAGATGCTTCTATTACTGCTTCCAGTATATACAGCAGCTACCACTTTGAAGCTGTGGAAGTTATTTTAGCTAATTTGACCATTGAAGTTTACTTGGGGTGGGGGGGGGGGGGGGGGTGGGGGGGGGGGGGGGGGGGGGGGGGGGGGGGGGGGGGGGGGTGGGGGGGGGGGGGGGGGGGGGGGGCGGGGCACTCCAACAAACACTTTCATCTGACTGTATTGTGAACTTCCAGTAACTCCTTCACTTGTGTCTTACTGTGCAGCACTTTATAAATCTGATCATGGTGTTGTAAAGCAGATGATCCATGCATATATGACATACCAATACTGGCATAGTTTGTACTTTTTAAATACATGTATTTTTGATGTGGAAGTGGCAGTGGTCCGTGTAAGAAGGTGGTCGCTCATTACCACGGGAGAAATGAAAGTGGTCTCTCCCCTCCAAACCTCATTATTGGGGGTTGTCTTTGGTCTCTGTTGATGACAGCGGGGTCACCGGCAGACCCAGCACAGTTCATTTTAGTGTTTGCTCTGGGTAGCCGGCTCCTCCCGCTGGGAGGATTTCTGACACCAGGATCTGTTAGATGTTTATTACCTCGGAAAGCCGATCGTTGGGGTTGAGTTACTACTCCAGCTCCACTAATGGCTTTCACCTACAGGATCGTTGTGTTCGTTTCTTTCTCCCGCAACACAAAAGAACCGGGAACTCATTCAAAGTTTAGTTTAGAGGAATATATCACTCATTTAGAGTTGTCATCCAAGGGTGATACTTAGCAACATTTCATTGGTTCAGATGTGAGTATTGTACCCAAGTTTAATAAGTTCTAGAATGAAATAGGCGCAAGATTCTAATAACTAACTCTGACAGGAGAGGGATTTTAAACAAAATAAAACCAAACATCTGGCTACAAACCCCCTTTATTGAGTTAGCTAAAGCAACAGTTATAAAGTAGTACCAATAAACATAGTAAGACCTATGTGCCTATGATCAATAGTATCTTTTAAAAAGGGTATTTCCAATGCAGTTTGCAGTATTAATGAAATAACCCTTAAGAGACTTTCAGTGGCTGTTTACCCAACTGCAGTTTGGAGATTGTAAGGAACTGCACTTTTTTCTTTGTATAAAGTTTAGGCTACTTAGTGGTTTAAATCTTCACATTTCTTTCAGTTAAATTATTGTCCTGGCAAAAGTTTTTTTTTTTTATTATTATTTATTTTATTTTTTTTTTTAATAAATGTTTTCAATTTAATTCGGTTTCCTGGTTGTCAAGCAGCTCTCAGAAAATACACTTTCTCATTTTAAGCTGTGATCAGAAGATTTACTGTTGCTTTCACAGCCCGATTCTATAAATATTTTCCAAATTTCTGACATTCCTCAATTTCAGTGGCCAGGGACCCCTCTTGATGTGACATCTGGAATAATTTTAAAGGGGGTATTTCAGGAAAGGCTGGTATACTGTAGGTAAAAACAAAAACAACGACTCGGCCCTGACTGAGGTGTGGCCGAGTTTGGTCAGAAATGTGAAACTTTATTGGTCAGCTTATTTCCACTGCAACCCTCGGTTAATTGCTGGATATTTGCTCAGACTGTGATCCGATACAACTTTCTTCAAGGCGAAATTCAAAGACTTTAATAGGGTTATAGACCCTTAAGCGTTTGATTTATACACCTCGGCACTGACATCTTCAGATTTAGTGGTCTGATGACTGAGCAAAATGTTGGTATCAAGCCTCCAGCTACTATAAACAAGACCTTCACTGCTTCATGTTTTAGGAGGTTTGGGTGGCTATAGCTACACAGTGCTGCACAAAACCACAGCCTCTTTAAAGAGGTTTTATTATTATTATTATTATTATTATTATTATTATTATTATTATTATTATTATTATTATTATTATATTATTATTATTATCAATCAATCAATCAATCTTTATTTAATCGATCGTCTTTCATAGTGGACAACCATCTCAAAACCTTTACAAGATGCAGTAAAAACAAGAAAATCCATAATACTTCAAATACAGAAAAATGTATAATACATGATATACAGTAAAAAATAATGCATGATAAATTAAATACAGTGGAAAGTACATAACTCATTATTATTATTATTATCATTATTATTTATTATTATTATTATTATTGCAATGCGCACACCACCTATAACATTAATGTCTGAATAAGCTTATGTGCTGTGCACGTTATTGAAATTAGACCTGATTCTGACTACACTGTCCACACCGTCCAGTTAGGTTGCATGACAAACGGGTGCTATAAAACTGCAGTAGAAATCTCTGTTGAGCACTGCTCTGCTGTACAGCAGAGTGCTTCCTGAACAGCTTTCCAAACTAATACTGTCAATACTAGGATATGTAAAGGGGGCTGGAGGTGGCGTGCTCTCTTGTTTTATGGGAATGTACAGCTAGTTTTAATGGCTAGGTTTCTTTATGGTGATGCATGTTGATGCACGGTAGTGCTGTGTGCTCCTTCTGTAACACACAGGGACACACACTTCATAAGCAGTGTATTGGTTTAAAAAGCCTTTGGTTTTGAGGTTGGTTAGAACTTTACTAAATTATATACCTACAGAGTTTTACGAGGGAATAAGCTTTACTTAACATTGTAATTTAAAAGGGCATTTACAGCAAGCATGTGGGATGTTTGTATGTGTTTCCTCTTCTGCTGGTCTGTAAGGTTTACCTCTCTGTTTACTTAAACCTTACTAGATACTGGTGTGTTCAGGATTCTAAATAATGTTGAGAAAGAGTATGTCTAAATACCAGTGACACGTTACAGGTGACATAAGTGGTGTTCCAGAACCACGTGCAAATCGCCCTGACCACGGTGCAAAACTGCTGTTTAAAATACATCAGGTATCCTTTGAAGGCACAGGTTTCTTGATTTTAGATTTAATTTCAAATCAATTTCAAAAACTCTGTACACCAGACAGTAAAAAAATAGCTTGTTTCAAAAAAAGGTTGATAACCCTGTCAAGGTTTTGGAAACTGAAATGCACTCAAAACTTGTAACCAATGTGAATGTCACAGGATATGTTGCAATGAGTTACTTTTCTTAACTTTTTTTGCGTGGTTAAATCGGTTGTTTTCCCTCTGTCTATGGAATTCCCCCCTAGTTGACCTCTAGCCACCTGTCAGCAACTCAGTTTTACTCCTAGATTTATTTATTTTGTTGCCCACACCATTGACCTGTGGACAGTAACCCTTTTCAGTCACAGAAACATGAAGCTAGTGTTGCAGATGTATCTGGGGAGAAAAAAAAAAATCTGACAAAAATGACAATGAAGATCCAGAGAAATCTTTACATTTGGAGAAAAATCTGCTAAAAACCCAGGCTTGACCTTAACGGAAGTGGAGTGAAATTGATTGCAAAACTAATCATTCCCCTTTTTTGCCTTTGCTCGCAAAAACCACAAGCTGAACCCTTAGCATGGTCTGAAAGCTTGTGTCCTGAACAGGGCCCAGTACACGTGCAAAGCAGTGTGGCTAAAGTGAGCTTCGCAGACTCTGGATATCTTCCTCTTGACTGTCAATGATCTCATTGAAGCTAAAGGTACACCATGACAGAAGAATTAGTTTCCTGGTGTTAGCTGATGAAATGCTGCAAGCTAAAGATAACTCATTGCTGATGCTTTGACAGTGTGAGTCCCCCACACCCTGCTTTCTGCTTTCAGGCAGGACTCGACTCAGCATCCCTTAAATTAGTAAACTGGCTCACCCCTTTGGGATCACAGCGATGGAACTCAGTCCCCTGAACAATAACTCTGAGGACAGTTAGAGGCGCATCAATGTACACAATGCATTCTTTTGTGTCATCACAGACAGCGAATTACCTACATTAGCATGTGAAAATAACCCCCATGTTGCTCTGCCTTTAGCTCAGATATATTCATTTCAGAGCAGCCATTGCTGATCACTCAGAACCTTTTATTAGAGTGTTTCCTGCATGGCATTTGCAACTCGCTCAATGTACAGTGCCATTGTCCTGGAAATTTTGCATGTGGTGCAACAAAACTGAACGTAGCTAGGAAGATCAGAGCCTGTTCAGTCCAACAAGCTTTATAGGTAACCTCAAGGAAGGACTTGTGTCTCTGTGTGCACTTGTGTTAAATTTACATTAAGAAATCTAAGGCTTCTTTTTTCTCTGTATGGCAAGCCTGATTCACATTAACGAAAGCATGAGCTATAGACAAAGGCTTATTCAAGTGTGGCTTTTGTCTTAACGTGTGTGTGTGTGTGTGTGTGTGTGTGTGTATATATATATATATATATATATATATATATATATATATATATATATATATATATATATATATATATATATATATATATATAGCGCTTCTTGGCAGTGGAATGTCTGCTTTTATCATATCAGCAGAAGCTGAAAAAAAAAGTATGTTAAAGGGTGAAGGTGGTGATTGTCTTTCCCAGCCCATGTAATGACTGTTAATTAGTTTATCAGTGGGCTGTGTCAGCTGTCCCAAGCTAAAGTGAAGGCAGGACATCCCTTCTATACATCAGTCACTTTAATTAAAGCAAAGTTTTGCTTTTTGGTTTAGAGCCCCCTTTGTGCGTCCCCTTGCTCGTGGCAATAAGCAACATCAATCATCATCCTTCATGTGATTCTGGTTAAGTTGTGGTAAAAGGGAGTTACCACGAAAAAGGAAGTGGCCACTTTCGTTTCCCACCTTCACAAACATAATCACTGCACACACAAGCTAACCTGTTACTGTTGCTGAATCCACTTCATTGTTAGGCAGCATTATCCTTTTTTTTTTTTTTTCAAAGGAGGTCGGTTTCGCAAATCGTTAAACCCTGCCGTTTATTTGTTTTGATTAAGACTGAATGGTTCTGTAATGCATCACTGGTGAAAGCCACTGTTATCCTACAGTCTTTACTTTTTCTTCTAAACCAGTATTTGAAAGCACCGCCTGTTTGTACTGTCCATTCCCTTAGGTGTTTGCACAGTCACGTTTTGCAGCCAGTCAAGAATATTGAACACTGTGGATTATTTCATCTCAACAATCTCAAGATTCAGGAGCTGTGGCCTTAATTTACCCAACATTTGGGACACCCCAGACACAAGTGGCCGGGTCCCAGCTTTGCGATTGCTTGATTTCCATGTTTTTTGTGTTTGCTTCTGGAGGCTTAGCTTCATCAGAGGAGCAACGTGTCATTATCCCTGCTGACCTTCTGGGTCTAGGTATGTGGGACTTGAATACTTCTCCCATTGTAAACCAGGCTAAACCTAAGGTGAACCAAGGGTTTTCCCATAGGTTTAATTGCTAAACAATCAGAGCTATTTGAGTAAAGGTTTTAACAGAACGATCCTAGATTGTTAAGAAGTGGTTGCACAGATGCAGACATTGAATCTGAGCAGCAGATCTGTCGATTGATCCATTTGTTGTGTTCTCCGACCCCCGATTCATGATGTGGCCCCTGTATCAATGAGAAGAATGTAAAACAGGTACAGGAATTGTGTCTGATGTTTGTTTGTTTGTTTGTTTGTTTGTTTGCCAATTTCCTATGGACTTTATAATATATGGTTCCCATTTATAAATTGGCAAATGCGGCCATAGTATTTAGATACTAGAAACATACATTTTGAAAAGCTAGTTTGTCATCCCTAGAAGGCAATACAGCCCAGGAAAGCAATACTGTGATCACTTGATTGGGCAGGTGAACCAACAGATCATCTTACCAACATCTCTATTTAGTTGTCTTGCAGTTGTATCCTCAACAGATCTGTATCCTCAACAGCTCACAGTTGCTGTTTTTTTAAACCGTAATTGTAATTCTACCCACAAAGCCTGTAGTGCGTTGGTAATTGTAACTGATTTTCACAAATCACTCGAAGCATTTTAAGTAGACAAATGCAGCGGCTTTGTATGAAAGATCTGAGGCATTCGTTTTGGATGGGCTGACCAGGACAATTCCATTATTTTAATGAAAAGCGAAGTGCTTGCTTGAGAACTGTCCTTTTAAAATGTGGTTTTTCTTTTGTGGCTTTATAGATTTAGCAGCTGAAGAACAAAGATTTTCAATTGAAGGAGATTGCTTACGTGTGTGTATGTGTGTGTGCTGAGAACCTTCTTAAAACAGTAAATAAATAAATAATTTATTATGATTGTTGTTGTTATTATTTTTATTTAATTTTTTGAAGGACAAAGTAGGGTTATAATCTCCAGCCACACAGTCAGAATTGCATACTGTCCCAGAATAATTAGTTTCAGGGTCATGAACCCTCTGGCACATTAAGTGGGGATGACCATATAACCGAGGAGGCTGCCAGCTGTTCCTCACAGTAGTAAAAGTTGCATTGGACTGTACACACCTCACCCCTTCAGTGCCATCGTCCTCATCTGAGGACAGGCTGCTTTGTAATTTATTTGGAGCATTTTTAACTGGCATCTTACCTGTTATTTCAGTTTTCTCTAACGCTATTGTTATGATAACATACGCTGGTTTTGTTAACCACAAAAGTTAAGTCTAAATGTAATGTATCAAGTGACATAAATACAGCCTGCGTTCTGGTATTTTTTTTCAGAGAAATACATTTTGAACTTAATGGGTTTATAAATACATTTGGGGGGGTCATATTTGGGTTGTTAGTTTTTCTTTTGGCTCTTTTGTCTGAACTATAAAATTAGAAAAAGGAATTTGTGGGGGGAAAGCAAATCTCCTCTTTTTATGGGGTCTAGAAGGATTAGGCATGAATCACAGATGAGGTACAACAAGGACTGACCTCTTTGAAGCAAACGCTGCTTGACACTGTAAAACACACTCATTCAAATTACACCATTGTTATCATAAAATAACCTTCTATTTTACTTTGCTTGTGGACTAAGGGAGGGAGTCTCACGAGCATTGAATTTCTGCTCTTTTTAAACTACTGTACGACCAGAAAGTTTAGTTTAGTTGAAATTCTTGTGTAGTTGAATAGACACACACTGGACTGGTTTCAGTGTTTTATCTTGATGGTTAATATTGTCTTGTTTCTCTCTCGACGTAATAAAGTACGTTAAATGAAACTGTAAAAAAAAATCCAGTTCCGTTCTAATTGAACGCTTGATAAGTCTTTGCTTGGCGTGCTCATCTGTAGTGAATTATATATTTTGATTAAAGCTGCAATTATTATTAAGCTGCCACGCAAGAGGTAGTGCTGCAAACAATTTGGAGTCATTTCGTGAAGTTTTTTTCTTCTTAAAATGAAAAAGTACTGTATTCCCTGGAAACCGTCTGTGCTGAAGCTCTTAGGGTTGCGTGCGATTATGTTGCAGTGAAGAGGCAGGCAATCGACTGTACAGCAAGGGGACTGGAATATTGGAAAGGTTAGGGGTTCAAACGCAGGATATGTTTATTTGGCAGGGGAGGAGAGGAGGACAAAGACATCTTTCACTGTGTCTGAACCGTGCAGGAGTTCAGGTTAGTGAAGAGTCCTGGGAGGCTACATTCTCCCTCACTGGGGAATGTCCAAGGCATTTCAATTGAAGGACTGGCTAAGTAATTGATTGAGGACTGTTCTCTCATGCAAGTCTTCTTCTGGATGGGAATACTGCATACAGTTTACATTGTCCTAAATCCTTGTATAAAAATGAACCGAAATGTTGCAAAGGGTCATGTAGACTAGAGATTAATAGATCAAATTCTTTTGGTAGAACTTTTGTATCTACTAAAATCTATTTAACAGGTATTAGGCTGTCCAATTCTGTTGGTTGCAGCATTCATTAGCATTTCGTTATGACTTGGCAAACATTTAAAAAAAGATGGGTATTAAGCCTCTGTGCTACTGTGGCTACCAGAGCAAGCAGCACTCCAGTACAAACTAAAGGGACTGCATGTGGATAGATTGTGCAGATAAAACTGTAAGGAGCTGTATCATTAAATCAACAGAACCACCTGTAGGGAAAGTTTGTGAATGAGTGGCTACTTTTTTATTTGTTTTAAAAAAATCTCTTGTAAGCAAATGTTTTCATGACTTGCCTGGCCGTGTATCCTGTTTAATGTATTGAGAGAATCAAAAAGGAAGGGATTGGCTGCCTCTCACCAGCCTGCTAACATTAGCAGCTTTTTTTATTCGAAGCTATCTGCACTAGACTGGTTGACTTTACATTGCCTTGGAGCGCTGTCTATAAAGTGGAGGGATGACTGGACAGGGAGAAGTGCACAAAATTGTGGCAAGTGTAAAAGACTGTGTTAGAGAACTCAAGGTTGTGATTGCTAACTCAATACAAGGTAACACGTGGTCTTTGTGCAGTTTGGGCTGTCTGCACATACTGTGCGATAAGAGAAAACAGAGACACCTTACACACAATGTGTGAACGTATTATGTATCCCAAGAAACAAAGACTGGATTCAGAAACTTGTTAAACTTAGAAAGAAAGTGGTGCCTTTTTTTTACCTTTAGAACTATGCTGTGCGTTCTATGCACGGAATGCCATTTAGACACAATCGATCGATCTTTATTTTATATAGCGCCTTTCATAGTGGACCACCATCACAAAGTGCTTTACAAGATGCAGTAAAACAAGAAAACTCATAATACTTTAAATTCAGAGAAATCCATAATACACGCTATACAGTAAAAAAAAAAAAAACATAATACATTACAATGCAAAGTGCATAATACATGAAATAGTATAAGCATAACATAGATGTAATGAAATAAGATGTAATTAAATTTTGACAAATCCTTACCAGTGATTTTTCATATGTGATTTATAAGAAACAAAACCACATCTGCTAACCATACCCCTGGCTCAGCCAGCTAATAAAATCAATAAACACAGAGGCATTCAAGATCTAGCCAGTTTAGACACACCCATTTATAATGGTTTTTAAGATTCTGTTTGTGGGAATTAATCTTGGTGGCAGAATTCCCTTGCTGGTGTACCAGTGATACAACTCAGCCTTCTGTCTGGGTTATGTGTTCATCTGATTCGGTGCTTTTACTGGTTGGTCTTCAACAAAGCCGTGCTTTGTCCTGCCTGTGTGAATTGTCACCTTAACATTCTGTCTCACAAGCACTGCTTTCCTGTGATGTGCAAAACGCTGCCATGCATTCCAGTGAAGGTGGTGGAAACCAGCAGACAGAGACCAGCATGTCACATCAGTCCAGGGCTCTGTCCTGCTGAGTAAAGAATGATTTTTTGTATGGAGTTCCTTAAAACCTACCCACTTTCAGCAGAGGGGTGAGAGGTCAGTACCATAGCAAAATTAATCTGTGGGTTTGGGTGTAGAAGTTGTCATCCACTCTCCCATGATCGCAACGTGGATTCCTCATGCTGATCTTCCCACTGAGCCTGTCTCTGCGACATGCGGAATGTTACACAAGAAGATGCGGACGTCTTAATCTGCATCACCTTCCTTGTCAGGACTAGGCGTCCTGGTGATGTGACAATTACCACATGCCCCTTCTCCTCGCTATTCCCTTTTAAAGCCTTTGAAGTTTACTAATTAATGTATATTTCCCAGATTCCATTTCCATAGTCTCCCTTTTGTTCGGTTTGGAACTGTTGGTCTACTTAACAATAAGCAAAAACGAGAAACCTTATGACACACTGCCATTTACAACAACAACAACAAAAAACAGTGTTTCTCAGTAGCAGACACTGGGAACCAGCCTAATACAAAGATTTCCACTGATTAATGTAATTTAATGATGATACAGAAAAAACAACATATAAAAACAAACATTTCTCACAAGTCACTATTTTGTAGTTTATTTCTGGTGAGATATACTTGTCACTAATAGAAAATCTTCACAGTTTGTCAAAAGCCCATTTTTGTGTGTGTGTGTGTGTGTGTGTGTGTGTGTGTGTGTGAAAATCAGTTGAATTGGATTTAAGAAGCACCTCTAGGAAATGTCATAATCACTGGGAGGAAAGAAGGTTGAGTTGTTTTTAATTTAATGTAGAAAACAGCAGAAATAAATTGCTGGGGCAGAGGCCCATCATATCTTTCACAATGTTGCAGTTAAGCACATTCCAACAGAATGCAAGCCCTTCTGTGCGTTTGTTCTCTCCGTTCCCAGCAACTGACTGCCTGGATGGCTTTTGATCCGTTACAAGTGAGGGTCTCAGTTACCAGGTTCAGGTCACATGAACATCTGAACCTGCCCTGCTAGCTTTAGAGGAGCTGGGATCTCTGCACCCATATACAGGTACAGTGTGAAGCTGAAATAACACCTCGTAACAGAGCGCATGTGTGAGTGCACAGCCTGCAGTGGGGCGGGTAGACAAAGGGTGGCCATTTATTGCTCATTGTTTTTGTGCAGCTGAAAGGTGAAAGGTCATATGGATAGTGGCGTGGTGGTCACATGCGCTCTGGTTAAGGCTGTCAGCTTTGGGAAGGTGCCCTGTTGGGAAGCGGGTTGCTTGGAGAAAAGAGAAAGGGTTAATGGTAAACTCACACTGAAGGGTCAAGGAAAGGGAGAGACTTGAACAGAGTTTCTTGGGCTTAGTGCACCTCTGTGGAGGACCTGCACATCTGCTTATGTTCATGGCCTTTTCCTTCTGAAGGCCTGTGAGGTCACCGTTTGATCCATGACCTGATTAATCAGTCATTGTGCTGTCAGGCAGGGATGTGAGAAGGAGGTCTGGGTTAATAGACTGTCAGAGTTCAGAATGTCGTGTTTCCATCGCACTGTTTTTTTGTTTTGTGTGTGTTTGTGTTTTTTGTTTCTTCTGGAGAAAGTGTCAAAGAAGAAGAATAAAAAGGGGATATCCTAACAGGGTGTTACAAGAATAGCACTCTGAGACACAAACATGGAAAACTAAATGCTTCAGCTAAACTAAAACACACTCGCCTAGCTTGAAATTTGAATTCCAGAAAAGTCCCACAATACATATTCTATTCTCTTTTCTTTTTGTTTCAGTTTACCCCCCCTTGATTTAAGGCTTTAGTGTAAACTAAAACAGTAGAAAAAGTACTGTTTGCTGATAATGGGGCATTCTTTGGTCTGAAGGATATTTATTTTGGCTGTTTACTCTCTGAAGGGTTTCCAGTTCACATGCTCCAGTAACATTGCCTACCAAGATGGAACTAGTGACTCCTGCATTGTGAAATACCTCTTGGGAATGAGTAACCCCTAATTACCCCCCCCCCCCCGCCCCCCCCCCGCAACATGCAACACAGCCCCGTCTGAAAATGTGCCTCTGAAACCAGGTTGCTAGGACTGGAAAACTGTGCTTGCAATGTAAAAGGACTCTTTTTATAGAGTTGTTTGTTTGTTTGTTTATTTATCAGGTACCCCACCATGCTCCTTGGTCAGTCTCGCTTGAAGGTAGAGACAGGAAGTGAGGTCACAATCCACTCTAGTGGCTGGTCTGGCCTGTGAAAAGAGGATTCTGCTGGTTCCCAGTCCCCTGCACACCCAGCATTGTTATTGCATTGTGCAAGAACCTGGTTTGCATGTTATAGCAGAACCACACGCACAGCCTCAACTGTGTTCCAAGTCCACAAGATAAATTAATTAATTTCCAAGATTTTTTGTGTTTCACTTTAAGTATTCAGCATTTTCAAGAGGCATGACCATCTAATGACCGGGGCACTCTGCTGCTTTTGAAAATAAACTTTAAATCCTGATTAAGAAAAGCATGATTCAGTCTGTCACGCTGAAGTATTATATGAAAATGCATTGACGGTTGCGTCTACCCAGTCTTACTATGCAAGAGCTCATTTCTTCAGTGTTGCCTTTTTCGAAACGAGCTACACATGATCTTGTTTATGCAAAGAAAATCCAAACCGCTTGAGTAAAAGCTCCATGCTTTTTCCCTTTAAAGATATTTGGGTTAACACACGTGTTTACTACATTAGGGTTGCTTCTGCTCTAATTATGGCACTTGCATTATTTTTTTTTTCATAACAGCAGGTGTGAGGGGACTGATATAATTGAATTGCTAAAAGCAGAGGATGAATTCACAAAAACACAAACCGAGCCAACTTTTCAGCTATTAGGTCTGGACTCCATCATGGCAACCAGCTGCTTGTCGTTGCTTTCTGTTTGTGCTGATTTTAGAAGTTTTTTTTCTTTTGCATGTATTTCCCTGACTCCGTGTTTATTGCAATAAATCCCACAGTCGCAACACAAGTGCGGGGTTGATTATATATCCAAATGCCTTATGCAACTTGTAAATTGTTATATATTTGTATTCTTGTAGTTTGCAAACAGCAATTTAAATGGGGTGTCGCAGATTTTTTGAATGTTGTAATCCATTGCTTGTATAAAGGGCTGCCTAGTTGAGCCTCCCTATTTTTAAATCCCCCCACTCCCTACACACACACTAAATTCCCACTCCTCAAAACGCTATAGACTAAAAGCCTTGATTTGCGGAATCGCTCTAACATTTCTGTTGGGTCTTTTTGTTTTTCTGTGTGTGTTTTGTTTCTGTGAATTACACAAAGACACTTGTTGTTTTCCCATTTTGAAGAAATCTTAACATACCAGACAGCTCTTTTGGCAATGCCATGGATGGGTAAACCGCGTTCCCTTGCGTTGTAGCTTCTGTTCGTTGGGGAGTGGGGCAGAACAGTGGGGCTTTTGTAAAAAGAAGTCACAATGCGGAGAAAGAGGCTGCCATTCCCTGGGGCTGCTTGGGACCCCTTTGTAACGTCCCTTTCACGTATTGTTTGACTGCAGGGCACTCCATTGTTGCTGAAGGTCTCGTAATGAAAGTTGGAATTGGACTTTATTTGAATCTTAAAGGGACAGGGTGCACTTTGAGTCGCTCGCTTTGTTGCCTGCACTGTCACTCTGTGGCAGTACAGTTTTCAGTGTGAAAACCCATCATTATTTCATTGAGTTCCTCATTCTGCAGTCCGGAGTGTACCGTTGCGCTTGTGAAACTCTCGCCTCTACTGAATTACCTTTCAACCTAACCACTTCATTTGCATCATCATTTGTCAGTGGATATTCAGCTCTTGTGATCGTAATATCTTGACACACAAAGAAAGCGGTGCTAGATGAAGAACAGTCTTGGAAGTGTTTGTTTTTAAGATTCTAGAAGTTTCAGTATTAGCGGATGCTTCCGAAGTACTGCATATATTATATTCTGATGGTGTAGATTTTGTTTGAATCAAAAAAAAAAAAAAAAAAAAGCACTGAGGGTGTGCATTGATTAAGAAATATCAATCAACTAAACTTACCCCAGGTCCTCTCCAAGCCCACCAGACAGCACACAGTTACATAGTGCATAATGTTTTGCACCCATCTGTGTGTTTTCCAGTTCTTTTCTGGGAACCCTACAGTTTGAGTTTCATTAGAAAGCCATGTTATCTGCTATATTTATGCAGGTGGCAGCCTTCTGATCCTGGCAGACTTTGCACAAACACATAAATAATATGCATTTGTATTTATTAAGGAGCCTGAAGGAAGTAAGTAGATCCTAACCAGCTGCTATATGTACAGACGATCAAAAAGCATAAAGCTAATTTGATATTATGTCCAAATAGCTGAAACTGCACTAATGAATTGCATTGCTTATGTTTTTCAGTGCAGTGTTATTGGACTCCACCACTCGCTTAGCAGGAATGTGCTTTTATATTCATAGTCTTTTTCAGGATTGTAAAATCTATAATTCTCTTGATTTAGTGTATTTATTTTTTCGATACTTTTAAACACATGCAGGGTATGATACTGCTGTGTTTTATATTGCCGGACTGCACCACTATGATGAAACCCTGAACCCCAGAGCCAGCTTCAGCACTGCACAATGCTCCTCTATTATGAAACCCTGATCCCAGGGCCAGCTTCAGCACTGCACAATGCTCCTCTATTATGAAACCCTGATCCCAGGGCCAGCTTCAGCACTGCACAATGCTCCTCTATTATGAAACCCTGATCCCAGGGCCAGCTTCAGCACTGCACAATGCTCCTCTATTATGAAACCCTGATCCCAGGGCCAGCTTCAGCATTGCACAGTGCTCCTCTATTATGAAACCCTGATCCCAGGGCCAGCTTCAGCACTGCACAATGCTCCTCTATTATGAAACCCTGATCCCAGGGCCAGCTTCAGCACTGCACAGTGCTCCTCTGCTATGATGAAACCCTGAACCCCAGGACCAGCTTCATCACTGCACAATGCTCCTCTATTATGAAACCCTGATCCCAGGGCCAGCTTAGCACTGCTCAATGCTCCTCTATTATGAAACCCTGATCCCAGGGCCAGCTTCAACACTGCACAATGCTCCTTTGCTGTGATGAAACCCTGAACTCCAGGGCCAGCTTCAGCACTGCACGACTCCTCTGTCAGCCACGTCTGGACTTGCTCTTGAACTTCTCACTTTAAATCTAAAGCAGAACATTTGTTATACGTGTTTTACCATCATTGGTATTATCTCTCCCCCCCAACTGTTGGCCCATAACTCACTTTGTCTGCTGGTCGCTTCAAAGGACAGCTAGCTTGTTTGTTTTGGTGCAAAGGTGAAGCAGGGACCACTGGAGTATTTAATTGGTTTGGTTAATTCCCCCAATGGGCATTCTCAATTAAACCTGGGATTGAGAGGGAAGAGACTTGGTTTTCGCTGACGTCATGCACACTATACGTATTAGTGAAACACATTCCTTACAGGTACAGTATAGTTTACGCTGGGGCCTTGAGATACTGCAGGGTGTCTAGCACAATGTTTTTATCCTGTACACTTGTTACAATGTTTAGTTCTTTACAAAGAAACCCTTAAAAAAAAAAAAAAAACATTTGAAATAATCTGTTAGTTAGGACAGGACAAAGGAGCATACAGAAATGAAGTCAACACTGAAATTTGACTGAGAAGGGGGTGTTGGTAGGTATAATCAGTGTTTTAAGACCCAGCTAAAGGATTAGCTCTGGCATTGTACGCTGCTGCATTAGACATTACTGTTAGAGACTGTTTCAACATCTTGAATGCCACACATCACTGAAATGGTCTTTCTTTGTGTCTTCCGTCTCTTTCACTGCCTGTGAACCTAGTTCTTGCGAGTCCTTTTGGGAATAAAATGCCACAAAATTGTGTTGAGAGAAAAACAAAAACATGTGACACAGACTGTCTTGGTTGCTGTTCTCCCCAGACCTAGAATTTAGGGTGATTAACATTACTTGTTGCTGGTAAACTGGCATAACAGAAGAACCTCAGTGTTTTGTTTATATAGATTCAGATCTTGGGAGAACACTGTTTCTTGGATCTTTCGTTTAGCAAGCATACACATCTGCATGTCTCTGTCATTTAAACGTTATTACAGAAATTGGACAGTGATTGAAATACACTAAACCAACCCAAAACAAAAATACAAATGTTCTCCCATTTCTCATTGTAGATTAAATATCAATACTGTATTACAGCCAATTACAGATCTGCTTCTGAGACTAAACTCTTAATACACAATGCATTGCTAATCGGATGCAACTCCGAAAAAAGTAAGCAGTGTAAGATCAGAAGGATGTAAGAGGTTCCTACAGGAGTGATGTAATCCTGATGTAGTCTGGCCTGGAGTTTCCATGTTGAAAGCTATACCTTTCTAGGCTCCAGAGTTTGTCATCAGGTATCGTTTGTTCCAAGATGACAATGAACCTGTGGACAGATCAGGCTGCTATTGGTACTTATCTCGACAGCAAAGGAAAGGTTTGAATTGGATCCAGCTCAACCCTGGTGCCCACAATCCCAGCTGACAGAACAGAGTCATTGCGGTGGCTTTTCTGAACAGAGTTTATGCTGCTGATGTCCCTGAAGTCTAGTACTTTGATACCTCCACCTATTTAATTTTAGTTAAAGATTGTTAAATTGAATAACGATTGTTGCTGTTTTGTTTAATGTTTTAATTACCAGAAGCACATTACACATTCACAGCTTGACGTTGATTTAATGCACAGCAACATTTATATATTGCACTGAATGTTGGTTATGCAGTTTCCTTGTATAATAAGTGCCAGTTTGTTACAGTGCTTTGCACTAATGCTGTCAGGTAAGCATCGCCGATGGTATGATAAGTTAACGTGACGTTTCATTGCTTGTTTGCTCAGTGGGTGTTGAACACACCTAGCTTCCCCTTCTTTCAGAGAGGGTTCAACTTTTAATTCTTCCCTATGTTTGTTAAGGTCCTCTGAAACGAAACGTCTCCATTGCATTTCCCTCTGGCTACGCTATACACTCTGTGGTCTTGCGTTTTGTCCTTGTAACCTGATTGATTTATTTTGTTTTGTTCTTGTTTCTCCTCTTTCACTGTCTCGCTAGCTGGCCTTCCCTTCCTGATAATTGAAACTAGCACTATCAAGCCATACCAGCGGGGGTTTTACTGCAACGATGAATCAATCCGGTACCCCTACAAAAACGGAGACACCATAAGCGATGGAGTGCTTTCTGCGGCTGGCATTCTTATTGCCATGCTTTCTGTAAGTCTCTCTTCAATGTATTTCACTCCCTGTTTGTTTCAGGATGTGTTCTGGCATTATCTTTTTGACTGTGTTTTATTTTTAATACAAATAACAGATTACAAAATACATTTCCAAAGCCTGAATTAAAAATAACACCATGACACCGACAATGATACCCTAAAATGGCATTATCACAAAGAGTACCAGGATTTTTCAGAACAGATCTGATAATGTTTCTGTAAAATATTGTTTGATTTAATCTGGAACTTTTTTTTCCCCATCTACACCTTTTATTACCATTTGGAGAACAATGACACTTTCTTTTTTTGGCGGTGGGGTACCTTCTGCTGTGTGTGGCTCTGCTTTCTGTGTGTAGCTGTCCTTGTGGTATTGCAAGTCAGTTTAATACTTACAGTACTAAACTGATAGTAAAAAAGGTTAATAGTAAATAATAATAATAATAATAATCTCATTTTGTTGTTTTCTAAACATTTAAAACAGAATTTGAAAGATGGAAGATTACAGGAGTATGGGTTTTATGGCAGCAGAGTTAGGAACATTGTGATCTGTGTGTTGGATGGAGCTCGGAAGTCTTATTTTATTGAGCAAAGATTCAGACGTTGTGTTTGAATAGTTTTAAGTTATGTGGCTAGAAGCAAGTAGCCTACAATAGTATAAACAGCCATTCCCTGTTTGTATGATGGTTGTTGACCATGATCCCAATCCACAGTAAACACTTTTGGGATGTTTGGGTATAGCAGCGAAGGGAAGCAAGGCAACGACAACTGTGAAAACATGAATGTCATTGAAAAGCTCTAAAGTGACTTTGTGGTGTTTTAAGAGGAATGATGAGACCGCTTAGCGTTACTGAGAGCTGAAGAGAGTTCGGATTCAGATTGAGAACTTGCAGGTGGATGGAAAACAGGATTCTTTCAGTTCTGTAAGCAGACAGTTTGTTGCAGGATGGTTTTTAAAAATAAAAAAAGAAA